>NC_064616.1:559759175-560063434 GCF_023898315.1 Schistocerca nitens
CCCCAGTTTGGATCTAAATAAAATGTATCATACCTCCTCTTTTAGCTCTTGCCTAAATCCTCCCCCCCTTTCCAACTGTCCACACCCTTTTTTACTTCTAAACCTGTGTAGTAAAGTGATTTGTCAAAAGTGTCCTAAATTTGAAGGCCCTATTGCACATGCTATGCCTTTGCCTCTCAATTGCAATAGCATTAGAGTATAACATGGAACTTGTACCATGGCCTAATGTGAAATTTTTCCCTAGTACAAAGCATTGCCAATGGTGAAAGAAGTGTTACGTGATTTACTTATTAATTAGAATAAAAATTCTAGGGTATCAGACCTCGAACTTTTACATTTTTTCTATGACAACCATTCACAAAGTTACAGGAAATGGATTTTTTAAATATACACTACAGCACATATTCAAATACAGAGATATGTAAATAGGGAGAATATGTCTCTGCGGTCAATAACTCCTATATAAGACAAGTGTCTGGCGCAGTTGTTAGATCTGTTACTGCTGCTACAATGCCAGCTCATCAAGATTTAAGTGAGTTTGAACATGGTGTTATAGTCGGTGCATGAGCAATGGGACACCACATCTCCAAAGCAGCGATGAAGTGGGGACTTTCCCATACAACCATTTCATGAGTGTACTGTGAATATTAGGAATCCAGTAAAACATCAAATCTTTGACATCACTGTGGCTGGAAAAAGATCCTGCAAGAACAGGACCAACGACAACTGAAGAGAATCATTCAATGTGACAGAAGTGCAGGCCCTCCACAAATTGCTGCAAATTTCAATGCTGGGCCATCATAAAGTGTCAACGTGTGAACAATTCAATGAAACATCATCGATATGGTCTTTCAGAGCCAAAGGCCCATTCATGTACCCTTGATGACTGCACAACACAAAGCTTTACACTATGCCTGGGTCTGTCAACACCAATATTCGACTGTTGATGACTGGAAACATGTTGTCTGGTCGGAAAAGTCTCATTTGAAACTGTGTCGAGCAAATGAATATGTATGGGCATGGAGACAACCTCATGAATCCATGGATCCTGCATGTCAGCAGGGGACTGTTCAAGGTGGTGATGTGCAGTTGCAGTGATATGGGATCCCTGATATGTCTAGATATAACTCTGACAGATGACATGCACGTAAGCATCCTGTCTGGTCACCTGCATCCATTCATGTCAATTGTGCATTCCGACGGACTTGGGCAATTCCAACAGGACAATGCAACACCCCACATGTCCAGAATTGCTACAGTGTGGCTCCAGGAACAATCTTCTGAGTTTAAACACTTCCGCTGCCCACCAAACTCCCCAGATATGAACATTATTGACCATATCTGGGATGCCTTTCAACATGCTGTTCAGAAGAGATCTCCACCCCCTTGTATTCTTACGGATTTATGGACTGCCGTGTAGGACTAATGGTGTCATTTCCCTCTAGCACTACTTCAGACATTAGTTGAGTCCATGCCATGCCATGTTGTGGCACTTCTGTGTGCTCGTGGGGGGCCCCCTACACAATATTAGGCAAGTGTGCCAGTTTCTTCAGCTCTTCGGTGTACACATGACACTTACTTTATCTAAGCACTTCAGTTATATTTTTAAAGTCATATTGACTGTTAATAGACCACGACTGGTTCAAAAATATGAAAAGGTGTGTCGGGTAATGGTCTTCGAAAACCTTTTACATACTTTGAATATGTTTTTGTTCCTGGTAACGGCTAACTTACTTATCATCTACAATTACTTTCCAACTTATTTTTCCCCCCTTCTTCCTTTACAAAATCTGCAGTTACTAGTATTCTTCCATTTCCTGCTCCTACTATCATCTTTCTTCTGCCTTCCACAATATCCCTGCCTTCAGAAACCTAAAAATTTGGTAGTTTTTTCCTTATTTATACCTAAATTATGGTATCACTTTTCTCTCCACGTCACATGTATATTCCGTTTTCCACCTTTTCTAATTTTTTTTATTTTAAAAATGCAGTACTTTCAAATGTCAGCTACTGAACAAACACCTCAGTGGGTCTGAAAGTTTATAATTTGTGTGTGCACTTAACACCAGTAATGGTAGGGAGATCCTCTCCAGGAATAGGATGCTATGTCTGGATGCTACAAACACAGAAATGTTTATGTGAGGTACTCTGGGCTCTCATTACATTTTGGTCAGATTCATCTTTAGAAGAGTTCCCTAAAAGATCAGCTTGAAAAATAAATTTCTCTGATTTCACATAGTGCAGACTTGAACAGAAACTGGCAGCCAAATCTGGTAAATTTTTAAGTTCTATAGAAATAGCCAAAGTGGACCAATGTTCCTAAGATTTTACACCTGTTTCTTTTCCACAGAAGAGTATGAAGTCATAATGGTCCAATAGCTGTCAAAGTAGGTAATGTTGGACTGACATGCAGAAAATTGCAATAAGATTTTGTATCATAAATCACAAAATTAAATTATTCACAACCATTGTGGTTTCATAAACAGTAGGCCATGGGGCATACTCAGCAATTTCTGAACCCACATCTTGTTACACTATCTTTGGCTGAATAAACGGCAGCAGGGACCTTAGAAAATCAGTTGTTTCTAATACCAGTTATTTAGGGGTATTAAATTACTTAAGTATGAGCTGTGAAGATGGGTTAGTGTAGCTAGATGAGGAGTTAAATAAGATAAAGTGGAATATAGAATGGTTATCACAAGGCAGATAAAAAGTTCTAATTGAATTAAAAAATAAGGTAACTTTAGAGGAAAAGGTATGGAGGAAATTCAAGAGTTAGCTTTATTGTAAATATGAATAAATATTATGGATATAGAAAGAAGTGATCTTGGACAGAATGGCAAAAGCTGCTTTAATAATAAGCAGAAGATATTCCATGGAAGTCATTCAAATCTATGCTCCAACATGTTTACATTCTCATCACAAAGTAGAAGACCTTTGTGAAGAGTTACAGAAGCTGATAAGTGACAGAAAATCCCATTACAAGACAATAATGGGAAACAGGAACTAAAGAACAATTCCTCAATAGGAAGGTTTTGGCACATCAGCAAAAATGGCATAGGTCCTATATTAGTAGAATACATTGGCAGAATCTGCCAAGAAGAACATGATTGTCATTAACATATTATTCCAAAAAAAGGGCAGTGATAAAATGGACTAATAGAGAACAAAAATGGGGCCAAAAATTAAATGATGCAACAGTCTTAAACCACAGTCAAACTGCAAGTTATCACACACCTGTAAGCTGCAGACTAAAACTAGATAAAAAGAATTGGAAAGAAGAAGAATCATGCAGTAGGATGTAAGAAATATAGATAATCAGGATTTATCTAAAAATAGACAAGGTATACTATGTAAAATTAAACAATAAGTTGAAACTCTCAGAAAATGTAGATTATACAGGTAGTCAAAATGAGCAACTACTTGACAAAGTTAATTATGCAAACAGCAAAAGATACTGCAGGTATGAAAAAAACAAAACAAAAGAAAACTTCAAAAAGAGCAAAATAACTATTACAGGGAAGATGAGAGCTTTAAGCAAACAATAACTGGAACTTAATAGAATCTGCTGAAGCGACCAAAACTGTTCACAAACATCTTCAAGAGGGTGTGTGGTCACAAATTGATATTCATAGAGGTATCTACAGATAATGCAAAATTCTAAGCATTGACAGTCGATGGATGAATTGTGATGCTGCTGCACAATTTCACCACACAGCTGGCAAGGATAGTAAACAGGGGACATGTCTATACCAGGGCATAAAGTCTATGCAAATTTCATTCCATGTACTCAGTTGGACAGCAACTGTGCCTCGTGGACAGGCGTGTACACAATAAACACAGGTGTCAGCATTTGAGGGAGGAGGCACAGTTGGGCTCAAAGACGACAGGTGGAGTAATCGGCAAATCATGCAACATCTGAATGGGAGCAATGCCACTGTTTGATGATGTTGGCTAGAATGGGTGAAATATGGCTGCAGACAGCATCAAAAAGGAAATTGTTTCCCTAGAGAGACAACACAATGTGAGGACCAAGCAATCATAAGAGAGGCACACAGAGTCCTGGATTCATCATTATCACTGGTCTGGCATGCAACTGATACTTCAATGACCACAAGGACCATTAACAGGCACCCTGCAAAAAGGGGTGTGAGCTCACGGTGCCCATTGGGTCAACTACCACTGACCTCTGTACACCAACAAGTCTGTTTGTTGTGGTGTTGGGCACATCCAGCCTAGAATCTCATTGAATACAGTTGAATTGTCTTCAGGGTTCAGTCCTGCTTTGAAATGAGCCCTGACAACCAGCGGAGATATGTCTGGAGATGCCCCAAACAATGATGGGATACCAACCTGACAGTCATCCACCATATGGCCTGAAAACCAGGAGTGATGATCTGGGACGCCATTTCATTTCGTAGCAGGACCCCTTTGGTTGTCATCCAGAGCATCCTTTCAGCATACCGGTACATCAATGATATTCTACATTCTGTTTTGTTGCCCTTCATGGCGAGTCATCCTGGGCTTACATTTCAGTAAGATAATGCCTGTGTGTACACATGTTTTCCCCAACTGAGAATTTTCACAGCATTATGGACAGCATCCTCCAACCAGGTTAAGATTTGATGATGTAATGTGCCAAATTGGCAGAATTTGGCACAGTATCTCCCAGGAGAACATCCAGCAACTGTATCAATCAATGCCAAGCTGAATAACTGCTTGCTTAAGGGCCATATGTGGATCAACATGTTACTGACTTGCTCAATTTGTGAAGCTCTTTCTATTAAACAAACCATCCAATTTTTCTGAAACTGTAATCCTTTGTTTGTCTGTACATGTACATCATATATACAGATTTCCATCCCATTCAGGTAATTCCTTCTAGGTGCTTTTTTAAAAAAATAAAAATAAAAATGTATAACAAAAACAAAACAGAAACTCACTTTGGTATACGTCACATTTCCTTAGTTACGATGAAAAATAGCACAATAATTAACAAAAGATAGAAAAATGTCCAAGCAGTCCAAGATTTCTTTACATGTTTGTATATGTTAACAAATTAATAAGATGCAGACTTAGATAATAATAGATTATTGAGAGAGCTAGCATAATGCCAGACAAGATGTATAAAGACACTCACGGCATGAAGAAGGCACTGAGAGAGGCTGAGAGACGATGGCGTTCTAATAAAAATATTATGAGCTGGAAGAAAAGGTGTACAAAAACAACTTGCAAAATTATTTATAGAATGTTTGTTGAAGAAAACAAATACCCAAAACTGGACATTGTTGTCATTCTCCTTCTGTGATGTACAAAATATTCACTTATACAGCCACCAATCACATTGAAAAAAAATAGATTTTAATCAGCCAAAGGAACAAGGTGGCTTTACAAGTGGATATAGCACAATGGGTCTCTTGCAAGTTATAAAAGAAATCACAGAATGAAGCAATGAGTATGAATTAACACTTTGTCTGGGATTCATTGATTTTGAGAAAACTTTTGTCTCAGTTTCAATAAAATTTGGACTAAAGAACCTTGGAAAACAAGGCACTGATTCAACCCATGTTAGTATACTGAGGAATACATACTGCTTTCACTGATTTTCTTGACACATTTATGTACACGCAAGAGAGAATGTAGGTTTATTGGGACCTTTATCCATATGGAAGAGAGCATGCTGACAACTAGAGGGGCTGGATAAAAATATGAAAACACCATGAGAAAGGCATGCTTGAACATAAATGCATGTGCTAGCCAAGCCCAGAGGTTTTGCTGTTCTATTCGACCACAAATGGCACTTGTGTGATGTCCTCAACATGCTGCAAGTTTAATGTTTCACTCGCAAACCATGTCAGTGTCAAAACAACATGAAAGGAGCTCCAGAACCAGGGAATTGCAGGGTGAGCTGGAATTTGAACCACTCATCAGTAATCCAAATGTCCATAACAGAGAAACATGATGGCAAAGCCACAGAACCAGGACTCTGGAGCATTGGAAGAAAACAATTTGGTTGTATGAGTCTTGTTTCACACTGTTTCCAACTTCTGGCCAAATTTACATCCCAATAGTGAAATACAGCGAGGGTATAGTGATGATTTGGGCAGCCATATTGCAGTATTCCATGGGCCCCATAGTTAATCTGCAAGGTCACATTACTGCCAAGGATTATTTGACTATTTTGGCTGATCAGGTCCATCCCATGGTACAATTTTTGTTCCTCAATGGTGATGCTGTGTTTCAAGATGACAGGGGCCCTACCTCAATATTATTGAGCCATTGTGGTCTACGTAGGAGAGAAGGGTGCTTCACTGCTATCCACCTCTATCATCATCATCTGAACATGCTAATGTTTTGGAGGATGAAAGTTATAAGATTTCCTTGAAAACCATAAAGGACCTATATTTAACTATTCCTAGATGGCTGGAATCTGTTTTGAATGCCAATGGTTTTCCTGAGCTGTATTAGGCATGGTAATGTGTTGTAGTTATGATGTTTCCATATTTTTGTCCAACTCTTGTATTTCAAATCCATCAAAAATAATTAAGAAAGCTGGCTTCAACATTATGATTTCAACATACCAAATTTTTAAAGTTATGTGCTTCGACAACACCAACGAACCCTGATATTCTTATCTCCTCCATCATTATAATGCATGCTTTTATATTATAAACACTTTATAGAATATTTGGTCAAAAATAACACTAAATAGTGGCCACCAATCATCATACAGGCCACATCTCACATCTTATTCCATCATCTGAAATTAAAACTACATGAAAAGCAACTTGAATCATGGTAGATCATTTCAAAGAAATCAGAGGAGGGCCGGACGGAGTGGCCGAGCGGTTCTAGGCACTACAGTCTGGAACCGCGCGACCATTACGGTCGCAGGTTCGAATCCTGCCTCTGGCATGGACGTGTGTGATGTCCTTAGGTTAGTTAGGTTCTAAGTTCTAGGGGACTGATGACCTCAGAAGTTAAGTCCCGTAGTGCTCAGGGCCCAATCAGACGAGGTTGTGAAAGCTATTCCAGAAGACTGGTTTCAGAATATTTACCAGTACTGATGATCATTATTCCAAATACTTATGAGGCACACCTGACTGCTAGTGAAATAGCACATCAATCTTCACCATGCCTAAATTATTTCAGGACAAAAGATTCATTCTCAGTCTCTACTTAGTGGTTCTCAAACACTAACAAAGAGTGTATGCATATTTCCTTATTTCACTAAAAAAAATTAAAATTTATGAAATTATATGATAGAGTAGTTACCTCGTGATAGTACAGTACTCGTTCTGGGTGTGTGTGAAATGGACTTAGGTTCAGAGTCAGTTGGTGTGGATACCGGAAGTGGAGGGGGTGGTGGGGCAGGGGGAGAATGGTTCACACTTCTCTGCAGGCTGCCATCATCAGAGCTCTGTTCAGAGTCGAAAGTCATTTCTGTAACTCGGCATATCAAACAATACTGATAAGTGACAGTAATATGGTTAGTTAACTACTTAAGTTAGTTAACCTTACAAATAGGTTATTTGTATGCAGTTCAGCAAAACAGAAAATCCTTATGTCAATTTTATTGGAGTAGTACTAACACTGTGCACATATATGGAAGTTTTTAGAGCTGATAGATGCAAAGTCTCTAGCAAGAAAACTTATTAGTAGTGACACATTTGCTGAACAAAAGATACTGCAGATATGGTTGAGCATAGATAACTGTTACTGATGTTGCAGGAGCCAAATAATTTACAATCTGTTCTCAACATCATAGTTATTTGTCATACGTGGCCTTGGTATAGCTAGTACACTGTAGTGTTTCTCGAGTCTCTTAGCCACCAAACACATTCATTCTGAAGGCATCTATAGTGTACCATGTCATTAGATTCATTCTTTATCTTTGGTGTTAACATAAAATGAAGTGTCACCAGGAACTCAATGTGGAAAACTACAGATTTACGTTTTTTTATTTCAATAACGTTGCAATTGAGGTAATGCTTAGCACAAGCTCATATATATTTTTCATTTTTAATGATAAAGGGCTCTTAAGAAACAGTTTCTTCTACATTCACAGCACACTTTTACACACAAAAACCTCTGTGCACACTGAGACAGGAAAATGGGACAGCACATGATAGAAGGAAAATAAAAGAACTGAAGTAGTTATGTTCTTACATATAAGTACATTTATTCACTTTCACAATACATATTATCAGATAACAATCAATATAATTAAAAATATACATTCAAATCACCTTTTACAGTAAAAATGGCAAAGGTAAACAAATCTGTTATAACAAACACCATACTACACAATATACAAACAAGGGATCTTTGGAATGCAAGAATTCAGTACACAGTTGAAAGAGACACCACAATTAGCTATCATGGACAATGGACAGTTGCTTTCTTCTTTTTTTTTTAGACAAACAACAACAGGTCACTACATAAAACTCCACTTTTTGATAATGAGTAAGACAGCAAATTCAGCAAACAATTGACACGTTCACAATCACATCTCCATGTATATTAAAAATATATAGTGTTTACTGCAGGCATTATAACCTTTTAATAATACATAAATCGTATTTATGTTAAACTGAGTTTATTATTATGAGATTATAATATATACAGCCTGTATGTTAGCCACTGTGTCATCTGTTTCATGGGGTAACGACAGATACAGAAATGTAAATCGCCAGAAAGAAATGAATGCAATTAGATAGACAGCACAGGTTCTAATGTGTATTCTCCTACCCCATCTAAAACATTTGTCGGTTTCTTTTTTTTACTTATTTATGTTAGGTAAATGAAGTATTAAAAATTATTTAGTTTACAGCTGTTATTTCAGTTTTCCACATACAGTATCACTACAACACAGCATTCACTTTGCACTGTCTTTTTCTTTTTCTCTATATCAGTGCATTAAGAGCTTTTACAACACTATAATAAGCTTGACGGTACCTAAATGGTAGAGGTATTGTAAATGAACTTCATTTAGTATGTGGAACCCAACAATATTAAAACTTTCTAAGTCACTTAAATGTGTGATACCAGGTAGACTGTTAAAATACAGGAGTATCATAATTCAGAAATTAAATGAAACTTAACATATTAAATTTAAATGTCATATAATATTAACTAATATTGAATGCTGAAATTATTCCTAAGAGCTTGAATATTTATTCAAAATCTAAGTGAGGTGATGGTGATGTAACTGTTTATAAACAAATAATAATAATCTGTGGCAAATTTGGATAAAAATCTACTTAAAGCTTTTTAATGCCAAATGTATACTGTGGATGCAAAGAAACTCTAATTACATACAATTTCATTTTTTCTGCCCACTCTGCAGCATCAGTATTCACATAAACTCATCACTAAACTTCACTGCTATCCAGAAAAGACTGAAATACAGTGCTTCTTCTTTGAGGATTTATGCAATAAATGACAGACTTTTTCATTCTTCTGGCTGTAACTTCATTGTGTTTGCACATAGAATATAAGGTGAATTTGCTACAAAAATTAAATGTAACTGGCAGAAGATTACCAAAGTGCATTATAAATTTCAGGAATAAATTACATTACTTAGCTAACAAAGCCAACAAATAAACATGTAGCTACATACACAAAATAACAACACATCAGATGTAGATGACAGAAAAATACTTAAATAAAGGAAAAAACTGTGAAGCAGGTGTGCCGATAAGAGAAATAATGCTCCAAATCTATATAATTTGTAATATACTTGTGTATAAAATGTTGTATATACAACACAAATGTTCTAGTGTATTACTAAAGCTGTTGCATTATGCAGAAACAAAGAGTCACAAATTAACATGGAGCACAATTAACACTGAAAGAATATTAATTTTCCAGCACATGCATAAAGATTAAAAAGCTGATGAATGATAGGCGCTATGGCAACAAGACATTGAAATCAATATATAAAGAAATTTTAGTTGTTTTCTTAGACATTTTCAAAATTAATCTGCCACAGGACTTGTTTTGAAAAGGAAAAAAGAGAATAGTACTGTGCTTGTTCATGTTTTGCACTATAATTTATACACTGCAGTTTTGTTAATTTGCAATCTCAGACTCAGTTCAAAGGTTTTTGTTTTTCCTTGATTGTAATAGGAAGTTGACTGTAACAAATATTCCAGTCCTTAACAATGATCAATGGACAAACAAAGCAATCACTGTTCTTCTTTACACTAGAAGCATGACCCTATGTTTAAAATGTGTGTAGATAACAAGAAAAAATGGAATGAAAAAAGCTAGATGTATTTAAAATGTTGTTATATAAAATGACAGTAAATACTAAATGAGCTGTACTGACAAAAGGTTAGATAAGAGGAAATAAATCTGTGGAGAAATCTTGAGACAAGCAGAGATACCATGTTGTGGCACAGGTGAACTCATTCAGGATTAGTTTATTTACAGTAGGTTGGGATACATAAATTGAAGATATATTTTATAGTGATGAGAAAATTGTCTGTGTTATGCAAACAAGAAAAACAAAGCTTGAAATCAGTAAGGATTAGTAGAGGGACTAGCTGAAGGTATGAAAATCCATTACTCCTCATTTTATATCATTAGAGTTTAAATCCTGGACACCCTGTTTACACTAAGTTCTGTCTAAAATTGAACAGCAATGGTAAAGATTCTTTTTAAATGATTAAATTCTTCTTTATGAATATCAATCTTTTATATAGTTTTAATACTATCAGTGACTAGATAAATTAACAGTGTGCCAGTTCTTTTATACTTTTATATGGCAGTACTAATGTCAGCCAAGTTTATGTTTTTAAGCATTTATGAATGCTTAATTCTGAAATCTATTTTCAGTGTAAGAAAATGACCATGTTTAGAAATATTCAGCAGAAAAGTAAAGTTTCAAGTATCAGAAAAATCTAGGCTTTCCCATTATAACAGAGATAAAGCTCAAAACCAAAGCAAGTGAAGGGTGCAGATGTCAATAATTTTCTACAAGCATAAATACAGCATGTGTAATAGATTTACTGAAATCTTTGCTGATAGAAAATTACATCAATGCACAGTGAAACTGAAAAAAATACATTTTCACCTCCCTGATCGATCAAAAATTACCATACACATCCCACAGTTCCTAACAGTCTCTTCAATTATTCATGAATAGTAATAAGTGTTTTTTAACTTCAAACCAAATTTGTCAGGTAATGTTTCCCAATTTTCATAGCAGACTTAAAAAGTTTTGGCTCTGTCCCTCATTTCAGTAAAGTGAGCTTCTCTGTTCCATTCACACTTATGATATTCCTCTTTTTCAGTAACCTTTCTTTAGACAAAGAACCCTCCACCACTAGGAAAAATTATCAGGGTTTTATATTTTTGATTCAGGACATGAATCTTGTGGCACAGTATGTGGTTTCCTCTGTTTATTCAAATTAGTCTTAATGTTAGCTTACTGTTCTATCACCTATGTTGCAGTTATTTTGTGTATGATTATACGTACTGCAGAATTGTTAATACTCCTATCAAAGCACATGTGCATCTGAGACAATTATGGATGCAGTGAACTGTAAAAACTGCAAACCATTCTTCGAAGGTAATACATTGTAAAATCTTTTCGTGAAAAAAGAATCAAATGAATTAACATTACAATGAATGCAAATATTCTAGATGCCATGACAAAAGAGAGAGGACAATCAGAAAAAAAAATTATAAAAGGAATTAAATTTCCTATGATTGTTAGGCAACAGTGTAAAATGTGATCACATTTTAGAGATGAATTACTGACTGAGTAGCACCTGGACACATTGTGAACAATTAAAGACTAACTCTTTACTGCTAATGTCCCACAAAACTGGAGATCTAAATTTTTTAAGGGAGTAGTATCACTAACTTAAGCACCAAAAAATGGATTATGGATAATGAAATAGCATGAACAGACAGTTTGAAAGCAATGATATCTGATAATAAATGAAATGACACATCTATATGAGTGAGGTAGATACATATCACTGTACCAACAAGTATTATATAAGTGATGAAGCCTTAAAATCAGCTATAGTCTCACAAATACTTCCTGTGAACAGTTAATTAATTCATGTATTGCATTGAAAACTGACCAAATGAGGAGACTGTGAAATATGATAGTTAAATCACTACATTAGCCTGACATAATGTGTAATTAGTAAACATGCAGGCCCAATGTTTATTTGCACTTTCCTCAGTTTAATAAAAGATTATCAATAATATTGTGTAAGCTTATATGAAACTATGATGAGTATTGTAACATGTCCTCACATACAGAAAAAATGTAATTAAAGTTCATAATAAAAGGCAGTCATTTCTATACAACATAACAATAAATTGTTTTTCTTCTATATGTGTGTTCTCATCTTGTGGCAGTTCTCAGGTATTACAAGGATTTGAATACCTATACTGTATCTGCTGTTCATGTGTGACACTGAATGCAAACAATTCATTCTTTGTCTGTGTAAACTAGATCAGCGTTTACATACTGCCACTGCTTTCCTCTGACACTGCTGCTTCAAATTTTCATGTATGTGATTTTATTGTGAAACAAATTGTTTCATTAAAGTCATTGTCGCAATGTAGTCACTTACATTCATATTGTCATAAAAGTACTGGGACGTTTCCCTTTCTTAGCAAATTGAAAGCCTTAAAAAACAGTGAATATTCTGGCCTTTTTGAGGACGGAGCTTGGGACTTTCCACAAAGTCCTCAAATATTTAGAAGTATCTAAATTCACCTTTCTTTCCAAGTCTTTCTTTACGAACCCAGTCAGCTGGGGCAGGAGGTGGAATTGGTGGTGAGCGTGTGGGCATTCTTCCATCACCTGACCCTGCATCACGTGGCGAATCCTTCAAAGTGAAAACACAAAGTAACTTCTCTCACAATCATGTAAGAGACACTAGTATATAAATATAATATGTACTTCAAAGCTAAACTGTCACACACTAACTAAACAAGTGTACCATTCAATCAAAATTAAAGTCACATTACTAACTCTTAAAGCATGCATTACCGACTTAGAAATTAATAACTATACAAGGATATTTCTGAAGGTATTGTACACTGATAGGGTCATATTAATGTACACAGATCAAACAGTCTCAAACTAGTGTATTACATGTCCTGTGAGATATACACTGTCGAGTCAGATTAATGTGACAACCTACCAAAAGCCTGAATAACCACCTTTTGCAGCACACGACATGCAGGAAGAGAGTCAGTGAGGTTCTGGAAGGTACTGACAAGGATGTGGAGTCACAATGACTCCAGTGTCATGCAAGCTGCACTAGGTTCCTCAGTTGAGCCTGATTAAGGTGGTCCTACAGATTCCTGACTGGGTTTTAATTTGGGGAGTTTGCTGGTCAGGAGAGTGTGGTAAACTCACCTCAGTGCTCTTCGTACCATGCACATAAACTAAAAACTGTGTGACATGTCGCATTGACGTGCTGGTAAATGCAGAGGAAATGCAAACTGCATGTAGGAGTGGACATGACCCCAAGGATGAACACATACATGCATTGATCCATCGTGCCTTCCACAATTCTGAGATCATGCAGGAAAAGCCTCAAAAACATTCCCAGACCATAATGCTCCCTCCTGGTTTCAGGGTGTTTGTTTTCACATGTTTCACAGCATACATGCAAACAGCCAGCTGTTCAATGGATATGGATCATAAAACATTCATCTGAAAAGGCCACCTGTTGCCAGTAAGTGGACATCCAGTTGCTATACTGCACGTATATTCAAGGCTTCATTATCAATGAACAACAGTCAGCATGGTTGCATGAACCAGTCGCCCACTGCAGAGGCCCGTATGCAGCAACATTTGTTGAACAGTCATTGAGGAGACATTGGTGGTTGCCCCCTGGTTCATCAGGGTGGTCAGTTACTCAACAGTTGCATGTCTATTCATCTGTGCACATCTCTGCACCCATGATTCATCCATCATCTATGGCCTATGGTGCACCAGAGTTGCCTCGACACCAGTTTTGGAATCACCACTTAGCCATGCATGGTATACTTTAAACATGGCAGCACATGAACAGTTTACAAACTTAGCTGTTTCAGAAACGTTTCCATTCTTGGCCCAAAAGTCAATGATTTTGGATGTCAGATAAATTGCTTGTTTTCACATTAAGATAACGACTGCACTGTTTCCTGCGACCCCCAACATGCTTTATATACCCTCCACTGCTAGTGCTCCCACCTGCTGTCTGTGAGAGGTTATTGCATGTTGATGTCAAAAATAAACTAATTAATGTGACTGGACCATGTAAGAACAATTTCATTTTATAAAGTAATCACCAGGCTTTAAGAAACAGTTGCAGCATCAATCAAAATTAGAGTCACATTACTTACTCTTAAAGCAGGCATTATCAACTTAGAAACTAAGCTAGAGCTAAGATGCTTGGAATGTTTAGGATTTAGTATTTGGCCAGAAAGAGCTTGATATATGAAATACAGGTTCTGTATTCAGAGGTGACATGGAAAACAAAAGATAGAAAATGGTAAATAACAGCGGCTAAGACTCAAACAAAAAGGGACATAAGCCAGTTAGAATATAAAGCCAAATTAAACAAAAGTACTGGACATAGATCAAATACAAAGAATGGAAAGCAGCAAGAAAAGTTTAATGGATGTCATAAAAAACAAAACAAGAGAAACACTGACTGGAGTGACAAATGGAAGGAGAATTTATCATGTTCGCTGTCAAAGAATCACTGGAGAAGTACGAAAGTGAGCACTTTTGATGCAGGGAAAAAATCAGTCATTACATAAACATGAAAGTAACACAGCAGAGAGAAAAAATAGATGCAAAAAAACACATATTAAGTTATATCTAAAAACAAAGGTGATGTGACTTACCAAATGAAAGTGCTGGCAGGTCGACAGACACACAAACAAACACAAACATACACACAAAATTCAAGCTTTCGCAACAAACTGTTGCCTCATCAGGAAAGAGGGAAGGAGAGGGAAAGACAAAAGGATGCGGGTTTTAAGGGAGAGGGTAAGGAGTCATTCCAATCCCGGGAGCAAGTTATCAACACATGAAGAGGCCATTGAAGATGGAGAAGAGCAAGAAAAGTAAAAATCCAAGAAATTAAACAGCAACATGGAATCTAAAAACATATTATTTGGAAATTCTTAACAGATTGAAACTATTGTGTTGGACCAGGACTCAAACCTGGAACCCGGATGGGTAATAACCACAGCAGGTAAGGTTCAAGTTTGGAGTCCTGGTCTGGGACACAGTTTTGATCAGCTAGGAAGTTTCAAAACACTGCACACTCATCAGCACAGTGACAGATTCATTCTGTAAAGATATTATTCATTAGCTAAAGCTGTTCTCAAACTGAACCTTGTTTTTAACACAATATTTCTTTACTATGCATACTATTGGAGGTGATATGGCTTTTCCTTCCTCCAGCCCTTGAAATTACTTAACCAGCCAGATATAGTAGGGCTACGAGTTTTATTGTGGACTTCGTACCACAGTGCCCCTCGGCTTTTCTCATTTACACAAGTCACTGCCAGAGCTGAAAGAATGACATGTGTCAGAAAAACAATGCTAGTATCAACAGTGGATTGAGTCCTGGACTTCTGGATTTTTAGGCTGGCACTTAACTCATTTCACCACTGTGCCATACCGTCATTCATTATTGAGATTGGTTATGAATTTATCTGCAGGGTATCCTCCATAAAAGTTGAACAGCCACAGATTCATCAAGTCTACTAGTACTATATTGAAATACTTGAAGAAAAAGTGAAGTCACATTTAAAATTTATTGATTTTGCTTTATCTGTGAATACACATGTGCATAATGCTCAGTCCACATTGTGTACTGGAAAAGTTTTGCAGTGTGAGGCACTGGGTTGGCAGGTCAAAACTTCTGTAAGTGAATGTTACTCCTGTCATAAGCACTAAGAAAATTATACCATAGCACTTATGACCAATGATAGGTAATGCTAAGGTTAGTTAGTTAATTGGTTAGTCAGTTACATATTCCATGGCGGATTTTGCACAGTAGATTGTAATGATGTGGAATGAGTCATTTTACATTCACATCACAAATTGATTTGTATATATGATTATATTCTGAACATTTGTAAATTATTATTATTATTATTATCATTACTGCACAAAAACAAAAAATATACAAATGTAAGTTAGTAATTCCTACCCACCACATTACAGTAATAGAAATTCTTCTACAGAATAGAAGTTGTCAAGGATAAACTTTAGGTATTATTCTTCTTCAAAGCAACTGATCTCTGCACATTGCTCAAAAAAGAGGCAAATAAAACTTTCCAATGTAAATAGTTTAATCATCCATTTTAGTGTCCTGATCAAGCACCCATTGATTACCATTCTTTTCTATAGCAAGAAGTGAGTTATGTGTCAATAATCTGATAAAACTGAAGAACTGAGGAGTTCACTACAAAATTGGGGCACCTCCCAGGAAGAACAATTTTATACAAAGGTTTCTTTGAAACTGAAATAGTACCTGAAGAAATTATATCAAGATGCACGTGATAGAAACCTGTAATGCATGCTTCATTTTCTTATTCATTCCTTCTATGTAATACATTTTCTTATTCATTCCTTCTATGTAATAAATTTTTTTATTCATTCCTTCTATGTAATAAACTACCTCTTATTTTTAAAATGCACCGTGTATCACATCTTTGTATGAAAATTAGTTTCATTCCTAGAGAACTGTCAAAATTCTGTGAAAAATTTATTCTTGAAGTTCACCATCTACTATCTACTAATCAGCCAAGAGAAAAATGAATTATTTACTAGAAAATTGATTTGCCCCCACCTGGCTTGCATAATGGCGGTCATAGCCCCTTGGTGGAGCATACAGAGGATTGCTGAAGACATCACTCGAGTCAACACCTCCTGGTGGATATGGAGTGACTATTGTATGTGGAACATGAGCCACTTGGCCTCTAATATTGCGTGCCTTCCACCACTTTCTAGTGTCATCAATGACCTAAAATACATACAAATACAGTTTTCAGTACCCATTAATCTTACTCTTGTAGAACAAAAATATGTACATGCTGGATTAAGATAACATTGTTAACAATTATGATACCTTAAAATATAAGAATACAAGTATAATCATTAAACTGTTGTCAAAAATTTAAAATACTGATTAATATAACAAGGCTTCCTGTTTAAAATTGTTGAAAATGTATTCCTACCAGCTCTAGTAGCATTTAAGATAATTTATTACCATTTATTTCATTTCTATCCTCAAAACAACTTCATAAGAAACTCTAAAAAAATACTATGAATTCAAAATTCTTCTTTTTATCAAAACATAGCTTCTTTTTATCAAAGCCAAGCTGAAGTTTAAGCACATATTTCATTAATAAGTCTTATGTGTGGAAGCCTTTAATTTCCAGTACTAAGCACAACAGAGTAATTTCATTCAAAACTTGTTATTATTAAAGCTTGCATTTACATACCCAAAAGATCCATTTCAAACTTGATTAGTTATTCAGTAACATGCAGATGGATGAAAACAACATACATAAATTTTATTATGTTTTGTCCCACAGAACAACATTCATTGCTAAAAATAAATAAATCTCACCTCCAAAAATTCTCCTCGTACTACAGTCAACTCTTTGTCATTATTGGCTGTTCTGGGGTATGTAACCTGGACAATCTTAGCTCCACGACTACGAAGATCCTCCAACCAGCGAGCTTGATCTCTGTGAATTTCTCTTCCACCACCAGTTCTCTCAATTGAATCTGCTGAAATATCACTACGTGAACTTATATCTCTCGGTGACATTGGTACTCCTCCCATTGATGGGACTGCTGAGAAGTCCCTATCAGAACCTCCTGGACTCTGTGATCTTTCCCTAACACAGACATTACAAAAATTACTTGTAAATTGTCAGGGCATACTGACATCAGAAAATAGTATTAAAAGGGAGTATGAAATTTGTATCACTACTTAAACAACATATCTCATTAATTATTGTTTAATCTATATGATAATTAACAGAACTTCACAAACTGATAAAAAATATTAAACCCATTAAACAAAAACAAAAATTCTGTTTAAACAACAGTAAAATACAAAAGTAGATACTAAATCAAGTGTTTGTTCTCTGTATGTGATATGAAATAGAAAGACAAAATCAAGTCCTGAAAGAAGTGTTGGATTACATGGAGGTTCAAGAGTAATTTGCAATTTCAAATAATGACAAAAAATTTAAAAAAAGCAGTGTCAAGTCAAATGAAAGCAATGATAAAGAGTTAAAGATAAACTATAAAAGAAAGTGAAAGGAGGTGAAGGGGCGAGAAATAAATTACTTAAAGAAAAAAATCATAAAATAGGAAACAACAAGAAAAATTAAAAGGAAAAGACAAGATGAGTGGGGGGAATACATGGAAAGAGAGCAGGAGAAAGGCCATCAGAAAAATGACCATTACTAGTGACAAGATGGTTCAAATGGCTCTGAGCACTATGGGACTTATCTTCAGAGGTCATCTGTCCCCTAGAACTTAGAACTACTTCAACCTAACTAACCTAAGGACATCACACACATCCATGCCCGAGGCAGGATTCGAACCTGCGACCATAGCGGTCGTGCAGTTCCAGACTGTAGTGCCTAGAACCGCTCGGCCACCCTGGCCGGCTGGGACAAGATGATAGGAGCATAAGGAAAGATGTAGGAAGATTTGAGTACAGTGTCACGTGACATTTTGATTATTATAGAAGTAGCTCTAAGTCAGATAGACAGGGAAGGGGGACAAAATTACACATTGAATTGTTGAAGGAACTGAACCATCAAGACATTCACCTGCACTAATTTAGGTAAACCATGGAAACTTAAATTCAGATGGATTATCAGAGATTGAAAATTTGATATAATCCATTATGGAGTCGAGGTAGCAGTTGTCGTTATACTGGTTATCAATGTTAGCATTCAACCGCGATTCTTATACATATTTTAACAACGCGTTTCAAGAGACAATGCTCTCATCATCAGGTTGTAAAATCTATGTCATGAAATTAAACGGACTAAAAAGACAAAATACCATCACCAATAGTTGGGAAGTCCATAGAGTAAAACAGAATTAAAAGTATATTGGACTGTGGGTCCTCGTCTTACATTGAAGTTGTTGACACAAGTCAATGGCCGTCCCATAGCTACCAAATATGCTGTCGACTGCGCCGGCTCGGGAGCTGTTGTGCCTAGGTGTTGTGGCGTGGTTACAGCCGTGTGCTTGACGGTAACGCTACGCTATTGGGCGCCTCATTTCCTTATTGCATTGGTCTGCCATCGTTAGCCTCTCGCAACTCCGTCATTGACATGCTACAAGTTTAAAGTCGCATGCCTGCCCTAAAATAATTCTAAAAACCCGCTAAAAAATCTCATTTCTTTAAAGTTATCTTGTACATTTAGGATATTGCTTTGTTTCTTTTCATGGATAGCTATCTCGAATTCCTCTAGTAAATCAAGTTTCCTCCCTTTCTTTTCTACATGCAATATTTCTACGTTGTCTTCTATGCTATTAAGGGAATGGCCTGTTTCATATATATGGTTCGCAACAGCTGATTTGTCATAATTTCCTAACCTGAACGAATCTTTATGTTCTTTTATACCGGATCGCGAATGATCTTCCTGTCTGCCCTATATATTTTGCATCACACGTTCTGCACTGAATCTTATAAACTCCTGATCTTTCAAACTTATTTCTCTTCTCGCCAATATCGTGCTTAAGGCTATACCTCACTAGGTTATTAGTCTGAAAAGCTATTTTGACATTGTATGGCTTAAAAATATTTGCTATCTTTTGTGAGACTTTTGCGTAGTATGGCATCGTGATAATTTTCACTTTCTCTCCATCAGGTTTATTCTTTTTGCACTTATTACTTTTCCGTAACAGTTTTTTAACCATATCTATTCTGTAACCGTTATTCATCGCTATTCTCTTAACGGTATTAATTTCAGTCTCCCTATCTTTTTCACTCATAGGTATATTGACTGCCATATGCACGAGACTACGGAAAGCAGCTTCTTTATAAGCCTGCGGATGGCATGAATCATTCAGGATCACGGCATCAGTCGTAGTTTGTTTTCTATAAACGGAGAACGCATGTTTGTTGCCCTGCTTTTTTATATTCAGGTCCAGGAACTGTAAACAATTGTCAGTTTCATACTCCATGGTAAATTTTATTTTATTATGTGCGTCATTGAACTTTTTTACTATTTCCTCCATGTCCTCATGGGAACCATCGACAAGTAACAGAGTGTCGTCTACATAACGTTTGTAATAAACAATTTTATCCATAATGTTATCATCATGTAGAAAAGAAAGGGAGGAAACTTGATTTACTAGAGGAATTCGAGATAGCTATCCATGAAAAGAAACAAAGCAATATCCTAAATGTACAAGATAACTTTAAAGAAATGAGATTTTTTAGCGGGTTTTTAGAATTATTTTAGGGCAGGCATGCGACTTTAAACTTGTAGCATGTCAATGATGGAGTTGCGCGAGGCTAACGATGGTAGACCAATGCAATAAGGAAATGAGGCGCCCAATAGCATAGCGTTACCGTCAAGCACACGGCTGTAACCACGCCACAACACCTAGGCACGTCAGTCCACAACAGCTCCCGAGCCGGCGCAGTCGACAGCATATTTGGTAGCTATGGGACAGCCATTGACTTGTGTCAACAACTTCAATGTACGACGAGGACCCACAGTCCAATATACTTTTAACCCTCTATTGCACAAGAACAGTAAAACTAAGAATTTTCCAATAACAACTTTGGATTTATACTTCATAGTGCCCATGAATGAAAAATAGATGATGATAAACTTTCTAGTATATATATTTTGGAAAATATCACTCTGTATGTTCAAATATACACTGCGCAAATATGGATGTAATGAGTACGTACATATTAGTTCGTATAAGGTACTACATTTTTGGAGAAGAGAGTTCAAAATTTATGGTACATCGACAAATTAAGACTTTAAAATAATTTTATTTAAAAAACGAAAATAAAAAACATTATAAAAGTTGGGTATACATCATTTAGCAAAATGTCACTACTATGCAGTTACATATTTCCAGAATTTATACATAGTGAATATTGTAGAAACAATTTCTATCTGGTACAAAACACAAATAGGTGTTACATTTGGTACACATTACTTTTGTTATTTTTTGACATTTATTATATTTACATCTGGCAGATTTTTCACAGTAGTTAGGCCAGTGATCGATTCTGTCCTTCCTGATGTCAGCATTTGCTGTATTTGGCTGCCTTCTCTTTTTGGTGCCACTGCCTGGTGAGCTATCCAGCGATTGTCTCTTGGATGGTTTTCCTGACCAGCATAAGGATTCAGCAATATCAAGCTTGAAATCAAACAAAGCCATCTGGGTTTTCTCTTCAATACTATTTTCATGACAGGCTCTCTTGTAAAGTAGCCAAGCAACAACACAACTCATGTCCAATAAATGGAAGAACAGTCTCATGTAATATTTCTTTGACCTGATTTTCGTTCTGTACAGAGCTAATAAGGAGTCAATAGTGTCAACACCTCCCATAAACTTGTTGTACTCCTTCACAATCTTTGGGCATTTTATTTCGATATGTTGCTTTGTTTTTTTGTCATATCTTGCAACCTGGCTTTCTGGGTGAGTGCCTGAAAAGGTGCCCAGAAGGCTGACACACCTGTTGTCTTGCCATTTCACAAGAATCAGGTCATATCCAGAAACAGATGCAGTGGATTCAACAGATGTGCCTCTTCCCTGCTTTTTCATTTCAGCATCAGATGGCATCTTATTGTTTCTCACTCTATTCAACTGTACTGTTCCCAGACAGTGAATACCACATTTTACCAGCTCAACTTGAAGCTCTGGACTGCAGAACCAGTTATCATAGAACAGTTTATGATTTTTGTACTTTTGTATTCTTTCAGCCAATCTGAGCACTACATTTCCACTGGCGTTTACATTAGGAAGATGACTGGGTTGATTGACGGGTCCAGAACAGATTTCGAAATCATAAATAATACCACTGGCACCTGCTATGCAATATATTTTGTAGCCCCACTTTTTTGGTTTCTTGGGATTATACTGTTTCAAGCTACTGTGACCTTTTAATGGCACAGTTTGTTCGTCCACTGCAATGTGTCCTTCAATTGGTATTTTTGATAAATTTTTTTGCAGCATATCTGAGTATACAGTGCACGTCAGTGGCACAGTTACATCACATGAGCCAGTACAGAGTTCTGAAAATATGTATATTTAAATATACACAGTGCAATAGAGGGTTAATTCTGTTTTACTCTATGGACTTCCCAACTATTGGTGATGGTATTTTGTCTTTTTAGTCCGTTTAATTTCATGACATAGATTTTACAACCTGATGATGAGAGCATTGTCTCTTGAAACGCGTTGTTAAAATATGTATAAGAATCGCGGTTGAATGCTAACAGTGATAACCAGAGATTGAAAACATGCATCCTCAGAATATGAGGCCAATATCATATCCAATGTGCTACCTCCGAGAGTGAAAGAATAATGAAATGCGATTGTTTTCCAAAATAGTGCCAACAATGTCAGTGTAGCAGGCTTTTGATTGTTATGAAATATAAGAAATTTACAAGTACGTGTCTCTCATGCATTGCACATTCAACATATCATTTCACATTTGAAACATTCGTTTTTGATCACTCGTGTCAAATCTCAACATACTTAGTTTAGGGCCCTGCCACCTGTATCATTTTGAGCCTTTTAGTTTGGAACACCCAGTTTATAAGCCTAGCCTACCCATTTCAGAGGGTGGTGTAATTCTGATGATTACTTATCATGCCTTCTTTGAACATCTGGTATCATTCTTATTAGTTATGGCCTTCCTTTGTGGTTTTATGATTTTCAAAAAAAGTACTTTTTCTGGGAATAACAATGGATATAAAAGACATTTTAACTGTGATACACATACACTTTTCTTCAATTTACTTCCAAGATTACATGCACTTAACACACCCAGTAGGCCTGCCGCTGGGCGAGAGAAGAAGCTAAACATGTATATGCACTCATCAGAACCACCTATAATATATTTTGTTGAAAAATCTTACTTTCGAACCTATTCCACTTTTTGGAAAGATGTATTTAACTGGGTTTAATATAATCTTTAATAGGACTGTGCAGTCATGGGATGATGTATAAAACAACACATGAAACTCAGCGACTAATATTGCCTTTCTCTGATACCTCTCTATCTTCCTCCACTTCATCTTGTTAGTTCACTTGAGGTTACACCCTGTCCTTTCTGCGGTCACGAGCTCATGACGTCAGGTCACCAAGTACCTAGTGCTGCCCACAGGTGTGTCAGTCAGCGAGTCAATCTCAGTCACGTGGCCTGGTCTCGAGGCAGAAAAGCTATTCTTTACATGAATATTTTGTCCATAAAGGAGGTATCATGAGGGCTGTGACTATTGGAATAAATAAAACAGTTTACTTGCAACTGATGTAATAAACTGTTTTATTTGTATTATTTGTATGTTCGGTTAGTTATTTGTATGTTCGGTTAGTATTGGTGAAACAAACTTAGTTCCTTTGTTGACATCAATGAATGCAAGCAATTCCAGTGTTCAGAGCATGGGAAGCAGTACAAATATGACAAACATCTTAGAGAACATACTTCAAAGATTTGCCCAAATAAATTGAATGTAAGTGCATCTCTCCAAAAAAAGTCAGCGTAAAGCCTGTGATAAAAATTTCAGTTATGAATTCAGCTTCAAGGGTCATCAGCAACATTATCTTGGTGAGATCTCAAGTAACTGAGTTGGGAGAAAGTCAATAAAGTACCGTGTGTGTAATTTTGAAGCATTGTCAAGAAAAGTGCTATTTAGACAATCTAGATGTAATGCACAATGTTCAGGTTAATATGGAAAATACACAGTTCTCAGTGTTTTCTGATTTTTAAAAGTGGAAAGAAAATACTGAGAAGATAACAATGGCAGTCTTTGTTAAAACAAAGGTAGCTCTAAAATGGCAAATGATGGTACTATGAGACATTAATATATATGCCATCACTCAGGTCACTCTATTCCACAGAGTAAGGGTATCAGACATTCTAAATTGCAAGGAAGCAAAAAAATTGGTGGAGAGTGCCCAGCACAAATTAAAGTTACTCAGACCTCAGGTGGTCGATACCAGGTAATATTTATTTCAAAGCATATTGGTCTTGACAACAACTCATGTCACATTAGATTAACGGAAAGAAAAAGTGTCAGCATAGCTGTAGATATGATGAAGAAAATTCCTTTTCAGATTAAAGTGGATAAAATCAGAGCTTTAGTCTCTGGTTTTGAACTGGGAAGGATTAATCTCCTAATGAGGCACGATATTGCAAATACTAACCCAACTTGTCCTCATCAGTAACAAATCAGGACGCAATTAGAGTAGAGGCCTTGGTGCATGAAATAAGCACAGGTGATAACACAGAGCTATTTTGTAATCCCAAGGGGTAGTTAGTGAAACTCAAACAAGCCTACAAAGCTCTAATTTTGCATTAATTACAATGAATAAAGCCCAGAGGGAACTCTTGAAGAAATATGGACATGGCTGTGTTTGTGTGGATGCAACACATGAATTAAATAGACATGACTTTGAATTAACTACATTATTAGTGCTAGGCAATATGAGACAGGAGTTTCTTTGTGCCTTCCTTACATCAAACAGGAAGCAAGCAGTCTGCCCTGACACACGAAATTTAAAGTAATGCTCCAAGAAGATAAGGGGCATAGCATGCCATAGTGGTTGTTTTCCCACGTACTTTAATATCTTCATTCCATTTTAATTGACGGTTGACATATTTCTCACATGCATTGTCATTAGTCATGCCTAAATGTTTGGGATTGCCATGAATATCCAAAGTACCTTCAAAATGCAGAAGTACAAATTATAACAAATTATTGCAAAAGTGCTCAGTGCACTGTACTGCTTAAAATGACACAAATTGTGACTTCCTTTTGAATGTGATTTAAAGAAAAATACTAATAACAGTGTTAAAAATAACACAGTAGGGTACATGAGGACCAATTTTACACATTTTCAATGAAATGAACTTGGATATTATGGTAACTTAAGCCTGTTGGCAAATAAGTACACATTTTCATGAATCATGCATTTTGTGGTGTTTATAAGGGTACTAAATGAATATTTATATTAATAGCTAGCTCCTTTTATTTCTATTTTTGGCATGAAACAGACATACCATAATACTGTGTTATTTTCGGACATCGAACATGTCAAAATACACTAATGCACATACGCAATCCGCAATCTGGTATTTACAGTTTCTCCTCATTGAGTTTACCATGGATCCATACCACGGTGCAGCTTGCAACATTTTTTTGAATAAAGCAAAAAAGATCAAATACACAGTACATCTGAACACTATTGGTACAAAACTATATAATTGACAACCACGATGCCATTATATCTGCATAAATTGTTTTACCATTTGTACACCTGACTGTTAGGTTCTTTCAATAAAGGTGGCAAGTTCTCATTTTCAAAGAAACAAAGGACAGCAATGGCTTCCAAAACTGGAATGAGCTGTTCGTTTAATTCGTCTGCTAGAAAGGCTGCCTTAGTTTAGTATCTCAAATGATCTCAAAAGTTGATATGTAGCTTCAATCATCTTTAATACCGTGTCTGCACATCATAATGACACCAGACTTGAGTTTATCATGGTGCAAATAACTTCCTCTCCCTTGCTGGTATATAGCTTTTTGCTTAGGTGAAATCAGCAAACTTGGGAAGTTAGATGGCTGACTCATTGAGTGTGACATCTACTGACATCACTAGGTACTTAGTGGCCTGATATTTTAAGCCTAAAATACCAGAAGAAAGGACAGCGCATAATTTCAAGTGTTAGTTCTTGCATTGTTTTTTGTCTTATTTTCTCTTTCATTTCTTTTTCCCTCCTCTATTGTGTTCTTTTCAACTTTTCATCACATTGCTGACTTTGCACATAGTAATTCCATGAAAATGTCTTGATCAATAAAAACTTCATTTATGATCCATTTTGAGTCATCAACATAGTCCGCTCCCTGTAGCTGAATGGTCAGCATGACAGAATATCAATCCTAAGGGCCCAGGTTCGATTCCTAGCTGGGTTGGAGATTTTCTCCGCTCAGGGACTGGGTGTTGTGTTGTGTTGTGTTGTGTTGTGTTGTGATCCCCATCGACGCACAAGTCACCGAAGGGGCGTCAAATTGAAAGACTTGCACCAGGCGAACAGTCTACCCGATGAGAGGTCATCATCATTAGATAACTGTGGAAAAATTTACACAAAAAACAAATTCAAAAAACTAATACATAATACTTACGAGGCCAAAGTAACATTGAGAACAGAAATACATATCACGTAGTAGTACTTACAATATGCTTAGGGAAGCTCATGTAAGTGAGCAATACAAGAAAAATGTATAGTCTCATACGCATTTGCCATTAGGCAATATTTGCAAAAGATGTCATTTGGAGACTTCGCACTGTAAACTGAAGGTAGTCAACTTGAGGACTGTATTGTAATGACATGACGCCAGATGGCGTTGATGTCAAAGATTGAGACAAACCAAGACATAAATTTTGTAATACGCAAGATAACATAAATATTCCTACCATGTTACATCTGTTTTTTTAACAGTGTCATATCATTAATAAATAAATAAAACAGAATATGCTATGAGTCAAAACCTGTCACAGGACGTACAATACTTCATACAGCACCTTAGACAACTAGGCACATTGAGAGAGGAAGCAATGCAGATGCTGCCATTATAAAGGAAGACATGCAAGGATGCTTCAACCTATTGACACCACAGGTGGGTCATGTCACAAAACAAAACCTATCACAAAATAACAATTTTTCCAACTGTGTCAGAGTGCTGGGGATGGATAGGAACAAGGAACAAGGGGGAGTGGCTGTAGGGGGAGGGGGCACCAAGGGCAAGGTAAGGGTCAGATGAAGATAGATGTTGAATTACTTGGAGGGGGGAAGGGATAGGTGTACCAGCATAATGGTCTACTTTGAAAGATAGTAATGTACTGAAAAATAAAGACCATGGTCATTTCTATTGTAATGTAATTTTAATGTCATTATGTTTGTTATATTAAGTTAGTGAAAATATACCATTGGAACAATATTTCCTCCATCCCTTCCTTCTTTATTCTCCTGCATCCCTTCATGCAGCCCTTCCGTCCAGTTCGTCTGTTCTCCACACCTTCCAAACCTCTGTCTTTTCCTACACAGGTCCCCCTCCCCCTCCAAGTAATTCAACATCTGTCTCCATCTGACCCCTCTTCTGCCTTTGGTTCCTTCCCCCCCTCTTACAGCCCTCCACTGGTTCCTTGTTCCTCAGTCCAACCTGACCCAGTTGGAAAAATTGCTACTGTGCTTTTCAACAGACATGCTGTCCCATACACATTCTTCATTCTCTGATGAAGTTATAGCAGTGTTTCTCCTTTGGCAGCCAAGAAAAGAATAACAGCATGCTGGTCCTGTTTGGATGAATTTGGTAATAACATCGCCATAGTTCACATTTCTGCAGTCACAACATGCATGTTGGACAGATACGAATGCCACTCTAGTCCCTTGCCTACATGTCAGTGCTTATATACCCACATTAGACTGAGTTATGTCACTTACATGCTGTGGCAATGACATCAAATGGAAACTCTTAGATCGCCCCTTACATCTATGTGCCACCTGAGAATGAGCCATCACTCTGAACTGGTAGTGGCAAATAAAATGTTTAAAAAAATTTAGCTCTAGTGGATTATTATTACAACAGTATGCATTTCACAGAAACTATTTAGTTCAAAAGCAGTGCTTATGGGCTGCACGTGTGTCCAGCTTGTATAAGGATCATTACAGTCCCACTTGATAGTGAACTCTATTTCTAATTATTTCAGTCTATATATGAATCAAAAATATACCTGCAACTAGAAATAAAAACATAGTTTTGCAAACTTCATGGAGATGACACAAATACAGGAATTAATTAAGATGGTATTATACCTGATTGTGCAATAAATGTTTTGTCCCTAATCTTCTTGATTGCACAATAAATGTTAGCTTGTTTTTAGACTGATGTTACAGTCTGTTGCAAATCAGTACCAGTGTCAACAAACTGACATTTCTTCATGGCTGCTGAACAACCCCAGATGGGGTCTACAGGCCAGTAATGACAAATGAGTGTTTCAACTGTTGTTTGATTTTTGTAAGTGCAAGAATTTTGCTTCATCAACAAAAAAGGAGGAAATGGTTATGGGAACTGTGTGTAATCAAGGATTAACTAGGAGAAATATGCAGACCTGGTATCAAAGATGAGACAGCTGTGGTTCTGAAAGCCAGCACCTATGTAAAATTTTATGTGCACCTCTATCTGTTGCTGGATGGAAAACCGAGCGAGGTGGCGCAGTGGTTAGAACACTGGACTCGCATTCGGGAGGACGACGGTTCAATCCCGTCTCCGGTCATCCTGATTTAGGTTTTCCGTGATTTCCCTAAATCGCTTCAGGCAAATGCCGGGATGGTTCCTTTGAAAGGGCACGGCCGATTTCCTTCCTCATCCTTCCCTCACTGGAGCTTGCGCTCCGTCTCTAATGACCTCGTTGTCGACGGGACGTTAAACACTAATATCCTCCTCCTCCTGGATGGAAAGTATAACTTTTTTTCTATCTATAATTGATGGTAATTTCAATTTTAAGATGTTTCCTTATATTTATTGTATACTGATGACATTCATGGTAAAGAAAATAAAAATAACTGACACACTAAACTTATGAAATCAGGCCTTCAATTTATGATGCACTTACCTTTCATCACGACTGTACCTATCAGTTCGAGAACTGTAGTATCTGTTTGGATCAGGAGGGGAAGCATCCTGCTGCTCATAGTCAAAGTAGTCACTGCTATAGTGTGAATCATCACGCTCAGGTTCACGGTGATGGTAATGTTGGTCACGGAGATCAGGCTGTTGCAGAAATGTTGAGACTAAATACATATTTACTTCACTATAAAATGAAGTAAAAAGGTAAAGTACATATGTCATTTAAACAACAACAAAATCTGATATCAGCATATTCCTGCCTTACATAAAATGTATATGTATATGTTTCAGAAAAATAAAAGAAAAAACCCACTGAGGATGAGGATGCCACAAATGGGGTGAAAAATTTTTTTGGGGTTAAGCAAAACAAAAACTGAGTTCTTGCAAGAAGGTGGACCCTCTTTAAATCATTATTATTTTCTCCAAGTATGGGAACATAGCTTAAAATTTGATCAAGTAATTACATAGCAAATATAGCATAGCCTATACTCTCTTCTCTGGATATTGCAGGTGTTTGTATTAATTGTTACTCTGAGGTGACAATACCAAAATTTATTGATAGGGACCCATCTGCCTTGTGTACAAAATGAGATGAAGATGAAGTAAAAGACATCAGTGGGAGTAGAAGATCAAAGATGGTACATTACAATGGACCATGTGATGAGGTGTTTATCATCCTGTGATTATATATTTTATTGTCCCCTGCTAGGTACACTATGTGGTCAAAAGTATCCGGACACCCTCAAAAACATACGTTTTTCATATTAGGTGCATTGTGTTACCACCTACTGCCAGGTACTCCATATCAGCGACCTCAGTAGTCATTAGACATCATGAGAGAGCAGAATGGGGCACTCTGTGGACCTCATGGATTTCGAACGTGGTCAGGTGATAGGGTGTCACTTGTGTCATATGTCTGTACGTGAGATTGTCATACTCCTATACATCCCTAGGTCCACTGTTTCTGATGTGATAGTGAAGTCAAAACATGAAGGCACAAAAGCATACAGACCAACCTCGTCTGTTGACTGTCAGGGACTGCTGACAGTTGAAGATGGTTGTAATGTGTAATAAGCACACATCTATCCATACCATCACACAGGAAATCAAAACTCCATCAGGATCCACTGCAAGTACTATGACAGTTAGGGGGTAGGTGAGAAAACTTGGATTTCATGGTCAAGCAGCTGCTCATAAGCCACACATCATGCCAATAAATGGCAAACAAAGCTTTGCTTGGTGTATGGTGAATGCCCAGTGAACGTCATCTGCCAGCATGTTTAGTAAAATTCGGAGGCAGTGGTGTTATGGTGTGGTTGTGTTTTCCATGGAGGGAGCTTGCACCCCTCGTTGTTTTGTATGGCACTATCACAGCAAAGGCTTACATTGATGTTTTAAGCACAGTCTTGCTTCCCACTGTTGAAGAGCAATTCAGGGATGGCGACTGCATCTTTCAACACAACTGAGCACCTGTTCATAATGCATGGCCTGTGGTTACATGACAGTGACATCCCTGTGATGGACTGGCCTGCACAAAGTCCTGACCTGAATCCTATAGAACACCTTTGGGATGTTTTGGAACACCGACTTTGTGCCAGGTCCCACCAACAGACACTGATACCTCTCCTCAGTGTAGCATTCTGTGAAGAATGGGCTGCCATTCCCCAAGAAACCTTCCAGCACCTGATTCAACATATGCCTGTGAGAGTGGAAGCTGTCAGCAAGGCTAAGGGTGGGCCAACACCAAATTGAATTCCAGTATTACCGATGGAGGGTGCCATGAACTAGTAAGTCATTTTCAGCCAGGTGTCCAGATACTTTTGATCACATAGTGTATATGATCTATCAGGTTTTATTTGAAACATATAATTCTCACTGCCATCACTCACTTCCTGCACAGGCTACAGTTTCACACTTCAATGTGTGATATTCATAAAGGCTGAAGATTCATCCCCATTCAAACTTCATAACTTTCCCATATTTGTTACAACGTTTGATACTGGTAAACAAAAATAAAATGTTCACTGGTCTGCTGCAATATTTTCTGTGTGTCTGAATGAGCTTTCAGTGTGTGCTGCCCTACACACCCATACATTTTTCTAATGTTAAATATTTGCAAACTGTTTCTTTCTATTATTTGAATACGTCATTAAAGATGATGCAATTTGTAGATATAGTTGTTCACTTGGTAGAATTTTTATAATTATCTGTTGGAACATGGTTTGACAAAACAGGCAAGACATGTAATTACTGGAGACCTTTATTCACAACTCACTGTACGGAGAACAGCACAGAACTAAGAACCACAGAACAACAGGTTATGGGCCCAGGTTATTCGATTGGCAAAAGTTCCTTTTTTTGATTAGACAAAAACTTAAATTTGTAAGCTGAAAAGTGTGGACATAAACAAGTTCAGTAACAAGTCAAATACGGTGTATGTGACTGCTGCACATGGAGTCTGAATAGAAACACTTTCACGTGGTAACTACAACGCATGGAGAATACATTACTCTGCAGCAGAGTGTGTGCTGATGTGAAACTTCAGTTTTAATCTGCCAGGAAGAGGGTAAAGTCAAAGTGATAGTAAACAGATTGGTAAATTGTTTTATTTACAAGAAAATTGTCCATAGGCATGTGTTGTTGCCAAACCTAAAGTTAAGAAAAATGATATGCAAATCTGGCATGCTTGATAAGACAGTTGCACTTGCAAGATTTGGTCAAAATACTCAATGTGAGAGGCTTTAAATCAAAGATGTCAATCTCACTTGATGCACTATGTGTCTTGAAGAAAAAATCACATCCACTCCCTTCACCAAATGAGAAAGGAACTCAAACAATCTTCTGGAGTTAATCCACTCTGGTGTCTGCAGGCCAATGACGGCAACATATCAAAGTGGTGCAGGTTTGTTGTGACAACCACAGATGATGGTATCAAGTCTATTTCCTTTGACATAAAGCAGAAATTGTCAATAAATTTGTTGAATTCTAAAACCTAGTTGAAAATCAGACTGGTCATAAAATTAAATCATTTCAGGCAACTACATCCAAAGTCGTTGCTTAACTAAAGGACGGTACAATGAAAATCCATATGAGAAGCGGCTGAAGAGAAAATCTGATCTATCTAATTTTCATGTATTTAGTCAAAAAGTTGTCATCCTGGATAAATTACTAACTTAAATTTAAAACAAAGGAGAGTTCAATCCTAAAGGCAATGATGAGGTTTTTGTAGGCTATTCCAACTGTTTGAAAATCTATCATTTGTGGTTATCAAGAGATCACATGATTCAGAATGTCAAGATTTGTGAAGTTCCATGATCATGATAGTTTTGATCCCAAACAAAGTTATGTGGCCTCCTGTGAAGATGAACCAGATCATCACCAAAGAAGAAGCATCAACATGATTTCTGTGGGAGCAGATTTCAGTGGTGACACAAACAATGAATCAGAGCCACAGTCAGATGATGAACTATTCTACGGTTTCAAAGATTCAAAGAAGATGGGCCTCCAATCACTACATGCCAAGAATTCATCCCCAAAGATGACTTCAACTGTGATCACGACAATAATTCTCCAAGTGTCACAGCTGCTCAACAGTTTGTATCAGATGTAGAATCATCAGATGTTTCAGTTCATGTTAATTTAATTGCAAATGCAACAGATGTCAATTTCAATGATGTGTTATGCAGTACAGATCATCGAGAGTGGTTCAGGGCAGTATATGATGAGATCAAGTCACTTGTAAAAAAAGATTCATGGGGCATTGTAGACAGACCAACAAATGAAAGAGTAATTGACAGCAGGACTGTTCTGAGTAATAACTATACAAGTGATGGATCTCTGTTAAGGATAAAAACATAAATAGTTGCATGAGGATTCAACCAAATGTCTGGAGTTGACCCTTTGTGGAAATATTCTCCCAATTGCAGGAATTAAATCCTTTACACTACTCATGACTCTGTCATTCAAATTTGACCCGGCGGTTCTCACAAATGGATATCACCACTGCATTTCTCAATGTGGTGAAATGTATGCAGAAATATTCATGGAACAGCCAGACTCGCTGGTCTAATTCTTATAAAAGATTAAATATGTGGAGAAAGATAACCATATAGTCAAGAAGGCAAGTGACATGCTTCAAACACTGAAATCCAATGATAAAAGTGTGTAAACTTAGAAAGGCATTTATGGGCAGCACCAAGATGGCCGACAGTGGTATGTCAAGTTGAATGCATTGGTAATGTAATTTGGATTGCAACCCACAAATTCCAATCCATCCACCTCAGTAGACAGTTTAGGAAAATGTCAAGTCTTCCTACTCATTTGTGTAGATGACACTATGATTGCTTCAGTAGACCCAGAAAGGACAAAACAAATCAAGGACTGATTAACTGCCAGATTTAATGTAAACAATTTTGGTGCCATCAGATGCTACCTGGCTATATAGTCTGTTGAAAACATGACATTATGCCAAACTGGTTAAACCAAAAAAGTTTTGCACTGACTCAGAATTGATGACTGTAAGCCAGTAAGGATTCCATTAGCTAGTGGGAGCAAGTTGGATGCAAGAGCCACAAATACAGAAGCTGCATCCATTATCCATTCAGAGAATTGGATGGAGCACTGATGTACATTGCCATTGGTATTCAGCTGAACACTATCTTGTATTCCAAAACATGCCCTCATGTCATAGATATCTTCCCTTTCCTCCAACAAAGACTGCCAGCAGTTATTATGTTATTGACTTTGCATTTAATCCTATGCACAGGACAGGATACTTCTGCCATCAAACTAAAGACCCCTCTGCCTACAATGGATTCATCAGGACAAGTATTAGCAGGTTGATTGGCAACTAAACTTGTGTGTGTGTGTGTGTGTGTGTGTGTTTTAGTACTCCTTCTGTGGGAATTGCAGTAACCATTGATTAAAACTGCAACACTGTATACATGAATATATTAATCAGCAGTTACTCAACAAATTCCTGGAAAGATGGTTTGAAGTACTATTAGATATCATTGACAATCCTAATATGAGAACATTCAACACTATGGAAATGATGCAGCCCAAAATGGTACTCTTCCTTTCATACAATTCTGAAGCTGTATTGCAAGAACACACTATTAATTCACTTCCACATTCTCCGTGCAAATAATACTTCTTCTACTCTGGCCTACTCGTCTGCCTGACACTGTAAAAAAGAAAAGTCATCTACATGGAGTACTAACTCAATTGGAGAAAGATGAGGGAATGAAGGTTACTTGGTCTACTTAAGGAATAATACTGGTATCCATCTGCATTGATGTAGGGCAACAATGGGGAATGTAACTCGGAACTGCTTGACATAAGAGTTGAAACCTGCTTCTTGTAATATTAGTGTCTTAACCACTGCCTCGCCCTGTTTCAACTCTTTATTATGTTTCTATTTTTACAAAAGCAATGTTCACAGCTGAGAAATTTATAACTGCTTCATCGAGCAGTATAAAAGAATAAGATGACCTATAAACTGAACTTAAGGAAGCTAAATTGTAAACTGGTGTTAAAAATTTAAAATTTATGCATAAATTACAACCATCAGAGAACATTTCTGATATGGGCAAAGTTATAACAATTGGTTACTGCAAATATTCCATTTCATAATTGTAAACTACATGTAAAATGATAGAAACAGGGAAAACATTTTGACTGTGTGAAAATTAATTCAGTCAATATGAAAAGTTACCATGGGTGTGGAGAAAAATATGGAGACACCAAAGGCACAACACATTACTGTACCTACTACCATGTACGAAAACTGTTGGCATTCAAAACAGCTCCCAGTCCTCTCCGGATGGATAAATACAGGTTTGGTACAATTTTCAAGGTAATCTTTTACCGTTCTTTCTGCAAAATTATGGGAAGTCCAGGTAATGATGATAGAGGTAGATAGTGGTCACATATGATTCTCTCCAAAGTAGACCACAAAGATTTGGTGAGTGGTGGCCAGAGGAGATGCAACAATTCATCCTCATGTTGACAAAACTGGTCTTGGACAATGCAATCTGTCTGATCAGGGGCCCCCTGTCTTGGAAAATAGCATCACCATTGGGGAACAAACATGGGATGGACCTAATCAACCGAAACGGTAACATCTACATCTACATCTGCATCTACATAGATACCCCACAAGCCACTGTAATGTGTGTGGCAGAAGGTATCCTTTACCACTACCTGTCATTTCCCCTCCAATTCCACTTGCAAATATACTGAGGGAAAAATGACTGTACGCCTCCATATGAGACCCAAAATCTTGTATCTTAACTTCATGTGCCTTATGTGCAATGAACGTTGGCTTCAGTGGAATCATTCGGCAGTCAGCTTCAAACGTTGGTTCTCTAAATTTTCTCAACAATGTTTCCCAAAAAGAACGCCACCTTCCCTCCAGTGACTCCAATTTGAGCCCCGAAGCATCTCCGTAACACTTATATATTGTTCAAAACTACCGGTAACAAATCTAAAAGCCCTCCTCTGAATTGCTTCGATGTCTTCCTTCAATCTGACCTGGTACGGATCCAAAACATTACAGCAGTACTCAAGAATAGGTCGCACCAGCGTACTATATGCAGTCTCATTTACTGGTGAACCACTCTTTCCTAAAATTCTCCCGATAAACTGAAGTCGACCATTTGCCTTCCCTACCACAGTTTTCACATGCTTGTTCCACCTCATATTGCTTTGCAGTGTTATGCCCAGATATTTAAACGACTTGACTGTGTCAAACTGGACACTAGTAATACTGTATCTGAACATTACAGGTTTGTTCTTCTTACTCATCCACATTAACTTCCATTTTTCCACATTTAGGGCTAGGTGCCATTCATCACACAACCAGAAATTTTGTCTACGCCATCTTGTATCTTCCTACAGTCACTCAACTTTGACCCCTTACCATACACCACAGCATCATCAGCAAACAACAGCAGACTGCTGCCCATCCAGTTCCCCAAATCATTTACGTATACAGAGAACAACAGCGGTCCTATCACACTTCCCTGGGGTACTCCTGATGATATCCTTGTCTCTGACGAACACTCACCATCAAGGACAACATACTTTGTTCTATTATTTAAGAAGTCTTTGAGCCACTCACATATATGTGAACTTATTCTATATGCTCGTATCTTCGTTATCTGCCTGCAAAGGAGCACCATGTCAAATGCTTTCTAAAAATCTAGAAATATGGAATCTGTCTGCTGCCCTTCATCCATAGTTCTTAGTATGTCATGGGAGAAAAGGGCAAGATGAGTTTCACACAAGCACCGCTTTCTAAAACCATGCTGATTTGTGGACATAAGCTTCTTAGCCTCAAGGAAGTTTATTATATTCGAACTGTGAATCTGTTCAAGAATTCTGCAGCAAACAGGAGTTAGGGATATTGGTCTGTAATTTTGTGGATCCATTATTTTACCTTTCTTATATACTGGAGTCACCTGCACTTTTTTCCAGTCACTTGGGACTTTGTGCTGGGCAAGAGATTCATGATAAATGCAAGCTAGGTAAGGGGCCAATGCCATATAGTACTCCTTGTGAAAATGAACTGAGATTCCATCTGGACCTGGTGACTTATTTGCTTTCAAATCTTTGAGTTGCTTCTCTATGCCAGGTACGCTTATTTCAACGTCGCCCACATGGGAATCTGTCCGACGATCAAATGACGGTATGTTTGTATGGCTCTCCTGTGTGAATGATTTCTTGAACATGAAATTTAAAACTTTGTCTTTCATTTTGCTATCTTCAACTGCCACACCAGACTGGTCAACAAGGGACTGAATGGATGCCTTAGACCTGCTTAATGATTTTGCATACGACCAGAATTTTCTTGGGTTCTCTAACAGATCTTTTGCTAAGGTGTGACAGTGGTAGTTGTATGCTTCGCACGTAGATCTTTTCACAGACAAATGAATCTCTACAAACCTTTGCTTGTCGTCATTTGTGCATTCCCTTTTGAACCTAGAGTGCAACAGCCTCTGCTTCCTCAGCATCTTATGAATTTCGTTATTACACCATGGGGGGGTCTTTTCCATCTTTTATCCACTTACTAGGCATGTAACTCTCCAGACCACAATTTACAATTTGCTTAAACTTTGTCCATAATACTTGGCAGTAATGCGCCCTTGCAGAGTAGTCATGAGGTCTATGGAATACCATGGTTTGGTTGCCCAGATCATCATTGAACCCCCAGCATGTTTCACTTTTGGGACATAAACTCACCCAGAAGTTGGAAACAATGTGAAACAAGCTTTCCCCGACCAAACTACATCCCTCCATTTCTCCATAATCCCGGTTTTATGGCTTGAGCACTGAGTTTTCCTGCTTGCCAATCCTCTTTAATGACCATCTGTCACGATGGCTCGGCACACACTTTTGTCGGCATCGTGACGAAACGGATGATGTTATCCCATTTTTCCTGTAAGCAGTATATATATCTGACATGGTGCCTCTTAAAACACCCAACACTTTGGCTCCCTTGGTCATGGAAGCACTCACCATATGAGCACCAACAATTTATCCCTCTCTCTCTCTCTCTCTCTCTCTCTCTCTCTCTCTCTCTCTCACACACACACTCTATCTGTCCATCACCTCTAAGTATTCCCGTCTCTTCCACATTCACCCCAGTGGCATCAGAACAGGATATAGGTGTGAATGATCTAGCAAATAATATATGCAACTATTCTTATAATGTATGGTTTCCTTTGCCTACACAACCGTTGTAAGACTTCCACCTCCACAACAAAAACCAGCTTTTTCTCTTCATCTATGAAATTCGATAAACTGTCAACACAAATAAAAGGTTAACTTTGCATTCCTTCATGATTTTAAAGTATTCACTCACTGTATCCTTGTAACAGATATATGAACACTTACACAATATTTCTCTAACTACAGAAATAGATTATGGCAAATCTTCACAGAAAGTGAAAGCAATGTTAGGCACACCACAAAAAGTGTGATAGGAATTGCAATACTCATCACTACAACATTGTACCAGACAATGTATTCATGAACTGTATAAAAGGAACCCTCTCCCCATGAACCATGGACCTCGCCGTTTGTGGGAAGGCTTGCACGCCTCAACGCTAGAGATAGCCGTACCGTAGATGCAACCACAATGGAGGGGTATCTGTTGAGAGGCCAGACAAACGTGTGGTTCCCATAGAGGGGCAGCAGCCTTTTCAGTAGTTGAAGGGGAAACAGTCTGGATGATTGACTGATCTGGCCTTGTAACATCAACCAAAACGGCCTTGCTGTGCTGGTACTGTGAATGCCTGAAAGCAAGGGGAAACTACAGCCGTAATTCTTCCCGAGGGCATGCAGCTCTGATGGCGTCCTCTTGGGTAAAATATTCCAGAGGTAAAACAGTCCTCCATTCGGATCTCTGGGTGGGGACTACTCAGGAGGACGTCATTATCAGGAGAAATAAAACTGGTGTTCTACGGATCAAAGTGTGGAATGTCAGATCCCTTAATCGGGCAGGTATGTAAGAAAATTTAAAAAGGGAAATGGATAGGTCAAAGTTAGATATAGTGGGAATTAGTGAAGTTCAGTGGCAGAAGGAACTAGACTTCTGGTCAGGTGAATACAGGGCTATAAATACAAAATCAAATATGGGTAACACAGGAGTAGGTTTAATAATGAATAAAAAAAAACAGAAACATGAATAAGCTACTACCAACAGCATAATCAACACATTATTGTAGCTAAGACAGACACAAAGCTCACACCTACCACAGTAGTATGACTTTATGTGCCAACTAGCTCCGCAGATAATGAAGAGATCGAAGAAATGTATGATGCAATTAAAGAAATTATTCGGATAGTTATTGGAGATGAAAATTTAATAGTCATGTAGGACTGGAATTCGATAGTAGGAAAAGGACGAGAAGGAAAAGTAGTAAGTGAATATGGACTGGAGGAAAGGAATGAAAGAGGAAGCCTCTGATAAAATTTTGCACAGAGCATAATTTAATCATAGCTAACATTTAATTTCAGAATCATGAAAGAAGGTTGTATATGTGGAAGAGACCTGGAGACACCGGATGGTTTCATATTGATTATATAATGATAAGACAGAGATTTTGGAACCAGCTTTTAAATGTAAGACATTTCCAGGGGCAGATGTGGACTCTGACCACACTTTATTGGTTATGAACTGCAGATTGAAACTGCAAAAAGGTGGAGGAGATGGGACCTGGATAAACTGAAAGAATCAGAGCTTGTCGAGAGATTCAAAGAGAGCATTAGGGAATGGTTGACAAGAACACGGGAAAGAAATACAGTAGAAGAAGAATGGGTAGCTTCGACAGATGAAATAGTGAAGGCAGCAGAGGATCAAGTAGATAAAAAAACGAGGGCTATTAGAAATCTTTGGGTAACAGAAGAGATACTGAACTTAGTTGATAAAAGGAGAAAACATAAAAATGCAGTAAATGAAGCAAGCAAAAAGGAATACAAATGTCTCAAAAATGAGATCGGCAGGAAGTGCAAAATTGCTAAGCAGGGATAGCTGGAGGACATATGTAAGGATGTAGAAGCACATATCACAAGGAGTAAGATTGATACTGCCCACAGGAAAATTAGAGAGACTTTTGGTGAAAAGACAATCAATCACCTGTATGAATATCAACAGCTCAGATGGAAAACCAGTACTCAGAAAAGAAGGGAAAGCAGACAGGTGGGCCGGCCGGAATGGCCATGCGGTTCTAGGCGCTACAGTGTGGAGCCGAGCGACCGCTACGGTCGCAGGTTCGAATCCTGCCTCGGGCATGGATGTGTGTGATGTCCTTAGGTTAGTTAGATTTAATTAGTTCTAAATTCTAGGCGACTGATGACCTCAGAAGTTAAGTCGCATAGTGCATAGTGTTCAAGGAACCAGACAGGTGGAAGAAGTGTACAGAGGGTCTACACGAGGGTGACGTACTTGAGGGCAATGTTATGGAAATGGAAGAAGACGTAGATGAAGATGAGAGGGGAGATATTATATTGCGTGAAGAATTTGACAGAGCACTGAAAGACCTAAGTCAAAACAAGGCCCCGGGAATAGACAACATTCTGTCAGAATTACTGATAGCCTTAGGAGAGCCAGCCATGACAAAACTGTTCCATCTGTGAGCATCATGTATGAGACAGGTGAAGTACCTTCAGACTTCAAGAAGAATATAATAATTCCAATCTCAAAACAAGCAGGTGTTGACAGGTGTGAAAATTACTGAGCTATCAGCGTAATACACAGTTCCAAAATACTAACATGAATTCTTTACAGATGAATGGAAAAACTGGCTGAAGCCGACCTCGGGGAATATCAGTGTGGATTTCATAGAAATGTTGGAACATGCAAGACAATACTGACCCCACAGCTTATCTTAGAAGATAGGTTAAGGAAGGGCAAACCTACATTTCTAACATTTGTAGACTTAGAGAAAGCGTTTGGCAATGTTTATTGGAAAACCATCTTTCCAATTCTTAAGGTGGCAGGGGTAAAACATAGGGATCGAAAGGCTATTTACAATTTGTACAGAAATCAGAAGGCAGTTGTAAGAATCGAGGGGGACAAAAGGGAAGCAATGATTGAGAAGGGAGTGAGACAGGGTTGTAGCCTATCCCCAGTGCTGTTCAATCTGTATTGAGCAAGCAGTAATGAAACCAAAGAAAAATTTGTGCTATGGAGAAAAGAGAAAAACTTTGAGGTTTGCTGATGACATTTAATTCTGTCAGAGACAGCAAAGGACCTGGAAGAGCAGTTGAACGGAATGGACGGTGTCTTGAAAGGATATAAGATGAAAAGCAACAAAAGCAAATTGAGGATAATGGGATGTAGTTGAATTAAATCAGGTGAGGCTGAAGGAATTAGATCAGGAAATGAGACAATTAAACTAGTATGTGAGTTTTGCTATTTGGAAAGCAAAATAACTTATGATGGTCGAAGTAGAGATTATATAAAATGTAGACTGGTTAGTGCAAGGAAAGTGTTTCCGAAAAAGAGAAATTTTTTGAACACTGCATATAGATTTAAGTGTCAGGAAGCCCTTTCTGAAAGTATTTGTCAGGTGGCTTGCGGAGTATGGATATAGATGTAGATGTAGATGTAGTGCAGCCATGTATGGAAGTGAAACATGGACAATAAATAGTTTAGACAAGAAAAGAATAGAAGATTTCAAAATGTGGCGCTACAGAAGAATGCTGAAGATTAGATGGGTAGATCATGTAACTAATGAGGAGATATTGAAGAGAATTGGGGAGAAGAGGAATTTGTGGCACAAGTTGACTAGAAGAAGGGATTGGTTGGTAGGACATGTTCTGAGACATCAAGGGATCACCAATTTAGTACTGGAGGGAAGCATGGAGGGTAAAACTTTTAGAGGAAGACCAAGAGATGAATACACTAAGCAAATTCAGAAGGATGTAGGTTGCAGTAGTTACTCATAGATGAAGAGGTTTGCACAGGTAGAGTAGCATGGAGAGCTGCATCAAACCAGTCTCAGGACTGAAGACCACAACAACAACAACAACAACAACAACAACATATGCGGGACAAGTGCCTTTTTGGAAAACTACAAGGAAACAAAACATTATCCAAATAAAATTTTTAGTTGGCCTATAGAATGGTATCCAAGACCGTACAAAATGACAACTCTAAAATAACTCTATCTTCAAAATATCATTTGTGTTGCCACTGTAAAATGAAGTACAATACAATAGATCATCTACAAAGATGTATTGCCATTTCTTATTTCCCTAAATTCAGAAATGTAACCCAAAATGAAACAGATGTAACCCTACAGGACACAGATAACCGAGGTAAAAGCACCATCTGCCAATCACTAATAAGTGACTCGTGTATTACACATGTAGATATTATGCTATCCTGGCTTAAATGTTGGACAACTGTACTCTTCTTTTTTTATTCGTATTAGATTCCTGCAACTTTCCTGTGAGTTCAAGGATCTACCATATTTGGAAACTCAATAGTCAACACTTACTTGCATCATACCTCTTAAACACACCATTATCGTTTTCCTGATGTCCCCCCCCCCCCCCCAACTTGGTTATATCACTTATAAAGTGCACAGAATGCAACACCTCATCTACATCAAGGATAGAAAGTCTAGTAGCTCACAGCAACAGTGCACTTTCTTGTATATAATCAACTCAACAATTAATAGTACTGAAATTGTGTGAACACCACCTAGATACTTTTCACAGGACTAGAGCAGATAAAATACATGGAAGTATTGAAGGACAGACAGTATTTACAAAGATTTATGACAGTTCATGCACATTGCATAATGTGAGCATTTCAGATATGGAGTCCTGTAGGAAACCCACCCCTAGTGTATATTTTCTTCGAAAATACTGCCTGAAAACACTCATGCCTTCATATGGCTTGACTGGTTTCCCACTTCAAACATGTTTGTTGTGCAATTTTTTTTACGTTTCTGACTGTCTTGTCAGTGCTCGTTCACACTCCTGAATAAGCTCTATGCAACACTTGGATTCATCCAGCTACATTAACAGATAATTTCACTCAATTGTCAGTTGTGTTGTAATCTGGACTGACAATCAATGGTTTCAATACATTATATGCATACATGTCAATATTTTTATCACAACAGTGGACTGGACTTGTTCAGCTATATGAAATCTTTGGTTAACCATCACAAACTGTTTAGTTAGACTTATATGCTGTTATTTATTTGTGAGATGAATTCTTCTCACAATGACTTTTTGGTTATGTTCATTTCCCTCTGTTTATAACTATTGCAATATCCCTTCAGTAACTATACTGCAGTGTTTATCAGAAATTATCTAAATACCATTCTGTTTCAGAATCTTGCACTGAATGAAACAGAAAGCAACTTATATTTCCTTACTCAATTTACCTCATGGGTTGCTGCCCTCATGTCTTCTGGATGTGTCCTCTTTTCTTCTACAGAAGATGAGAGGGGACCAGAATGCTCATCTGTGACAGGGTACTCTGGTGACCAACCATCAAGGAAAACAGGATGGTATGGTGCTACATAACTCTTCCACTGATTACTGCAATGAAATATCATTTGTCATTACCTTCTTGAATGGATATTTGTAACTGTATGACTGTCTCTTACTTAGCTAAGCTAACTGGTTACAACAAAAATTATTTTACATGACCACATTATTGAACTGTTACTGTGTGTTAAAAGCCACCATTTTCTCGGGAGAATGTCACAAGCATGTATGGCATAAGGAAGAATAAAAAGCCCCAAAACCTGAAATTTCCCCATGTGCATAGTATAGGAACAGAAAGAAGGGAATAAAAATGTACTACATTTTATGATTATGCGGAGGAAGCTTACTGCAGAAAGAGAAGTGTGGAAAAAGAATTTAGTAAATACAGCCAGAGTGCTTTACAAGCAATTCTTTATTTATGAAATGAACACAAAATATAACATTGCAATCAAACTAAAATACAGTCAGAAAAGAACATTAAAAACTATTAATTTCATCTCAAATTATTTCTAATCATCATCACAGTGCAAAAACAATACTGCCCATTCAGTTCCATAAATATGCTTATCTACATCTATTACTTGACTGAGAGCACACACATGCACATGTATGTCCTAAGGCTCATACGCACGCACACACACACACACACACACACACACACACACACACACACATATGTGCCCCTCTCCCCCTCCCCCCCCACACACACACACGCATATGCACCCCTCTCCCCCCCCCCCCACACACACACACTAACACACCCACCAGAAACTTGTTCGTATCATTACCAAGTCCATCATCTCTGCTTCTAATACGTCTACTTGTTATGCAGCACTTTTCCTTAAGGATGAGTCTTGTCTTCTCACTCACAGTTCATTTTCATTGCAGAATGAAGAAAACTGAAAGTACTTTATTCATATTTATTTACTGTAATATGACAAATGTTCTATTCAGAGTAAAAACCACAAAAATCTTTAAAAAATGAGCTTCATCTACATTTTTTGTTTCTTCTTATGGCAGTTCCACAGTCTTTAGTGCACCATATGATATTCAGAACAGTACAGATACAGTATGTGGTCTGAAATCCATACCTACGGCATATTTATGAATGAATTTGATAGACAAAGCTTTCTTTTGTTTTGTATTTCCTGTAAACATAATTTCATTTCATTAACGAAGTTGCAAGTTTGGGCACATATCATCATTTCTGGATTCCCAACATTCTGATGTACTATCAACAGTTATTATAACATTTCCTCAAACAAAATTGGAGTAATTTTCTAGCTAACCCACTGTTTTCATTTAGTCAAACTTATTTGCCTAAACAGTTTGAATCACCATGAATTACTGTAAACAACTGTTGCCTTGTCTGCCAACTGATGAACTTTTTTTCATCGTTCTCCACACATACTGTGACAGTACATAGTTCAAAAATACCTATGACACCAAAAAAATATTATGCACATAACAAACATAAATAAAGAACTAGCATATGTGTGGTATTAGTGTTGATAGAAGCCATCAATAATTCTTTATCGTTATATATGTTAAACGACTCAATGGAGTTACAACCAAAATAGAAATTCAATCTACCTTTTACAATATAATTGTATTTCCACAAAACCAAACTTAAACAATAAAAACTCAAACTCCCAAAGACTATTACTGACATTTCACATAAGTGGTATGACCAAACTTAATACACACGTTTATCAATGTTAGAAACCCATTTTCCCAGTCACTCACCCATTAACTACTAATTTTGCACCCGCATCAATTATTTTTGTGATGTGTGCATCAGCATCTACACTTAAACTACATGAACCAATGAGTAATATAAGATGAAGGATAAGCTTAACAGAGATTTAGTTGGTTAAGGTCCATTTAAAGATGTGTTACAGATATTTTTCTGTAAAGCAGTATTAGTTATGGCAAGAATGGAGTGTTATAAGTTGAAAATATTCAAAGTGTTCATATACTTGATAAATTTGAAACCTTGTATTCAGAAAATCTTTGTACAAAACTAGCATACGTATATTATAATGGCACACAGTTTACAAAACCTTACACTTCAGCAATCAGACTCTTCTTGTTCATACCTTGGTATACGCCAGGCATCTCCCAGTGAATGCCACAGTTCAGTTTCCTTGCTTGTAACACAGTTCATTAAAAGATTAACAGCTTCTTGTGTAAGTAGAGGAGACACCACCTTTGCTGGTAAGTTGGGTCCATAATGTGTGTCATGTGATGCATCCACAATTAATGCCAAGGGAGTGAACAGAAAGTGAACTAGCTCTGGAGCATTGGGGTCGTGTATGTGTGTTTTCAGTTTAGCCTGTTAAAAAAGAAAAGAAGCTCAAAAAACATAGTTTAATAAATTTTTTGTATTTAAATGAAATAACAACATTTTTTTAGTATTTGACCTATTAATCTTCAGTTACTATTAACATTCCAACAAAAGAATGTTTAAAGTTAAATTACATCACAAACAATATTTCAATCTCATAACAAGTTACACTTCTAAAATGAACAAATTTAAAAACCTGCAGGTAGAAAATAACAATATTATTCGCCATGCATCTGAAGCCTTTGAAATTGTTTTAGATAAGTTGCTATAATTAATCTCATAAGTGGACGAAAACACCACAACAAACAATTTCATAAATTGTACAACATATCTGCACAACCATACCACCAACAACCAATTTCAGGCTTGTGCAGGGCAACAGACTGGATGATTGACTGATCTGGACTTGTAACATTAGCCAACATGAATCCTGGTAATACAAGTAGCTGAAAGCAACAGGAATCTATATTCATTTAATTTCCCGAGGACATATAGTTCTACTGTGTGGCTTAATGATGATGACATCCCCTTCAGTAAAATATTTTGGGGATAAAATAGTTGCCCATTTGAATCTACAGGCAGATATGACTCTGGAAGATGTTGCCATCAAGAGAAACATAACTGGTGTTCTATAGTTTACAGCATGAAATGTTGGACTTCTTAATTTGGCACATGGTTTAAGGACTTTAAAAAGGGTAATGGAGAGGCTAGAGTTAGATATAGTGGGAATTAATGAAGTGCAGTAGCAGGAAGAACAGGGCTACTGGTCAGGTCAGTACAGGATGATCAACACAAAATCAAATAGGTGTAATGCAGGAGTATGTCTAATAAAGAATAAGACAATCCAGGATGAAATAACGACAATATTATGAAAGGATACACTGCTACTCACCGCATAACAGAGAAGTTGAATCACACACAGGCACAACAAAAATGCTGCTAAACAAGTCAACTTTCAGCCAAAAGGCCTTCTTCTGAATTAGAACACACACACACACACACACACACACACACAGGCATGCACGCTTGCACACACTGGCGCGCGCGCACGACCACTGTCTATGGCTGCCATTGGTGGCTGCAGTTACTTGCAGTCTGTCCTCAGCAGCCAGTGGTCATGTGTGCGAGCTGCATTTACACCTATCACAGCAGTACACATTTATATGCCTTCTAGCTCTGCAGAATATGAAGAGATTATATGATGAGATAAAAAGAATTATTCATATAGTTAAGGAATATGAAAAGCTAATCGTGGTGGGAGCTTGGAATTGGATTCCCCTCAATCAATTCTTTGTTTCAGAATTCAAAATTCCCTTATACGCCATATGTTAACCCAACGAGACGTATCAATGGATCAATTGATATAACTGTACATGCATCCGACAAGGTCTCTTGGTGTGGTGTGGAGTGATACATCTGTCAGCCCCATGTAATGTGGGTGAGCAACAGTGGCAGATTTAAAGACTGCCTTAGACTGTCTTGGCCTCATTTGTCTCAGTTCGCCAATGTGTACTACATACTCTCCGGTGGACTTAATTTTCGACAGTGTTCAACTTGGCTATCTTCTGGACAATGATTTGGACTCTGTTATTCCTGTCTATCAATAGTTGGCTTGCACACAGAGATGTTTATTTTCATAATGTGGTGCAGTCTCCGTTCTCCGTTCAACAGCATATTGTGCCTACGTTGAGTGCACTGATGGCATGTGTGTGCACCAAGACTCTGAATTAGACTTCCTTCCCAGCATTACAAAATTACAATGTTCTCCAGCATTAATGTTGAGTTCTCCAGTAATTCTCCAGAGCATTTTAATTGCAAAGAAGCACTGACTTCTACAAGTATTTTTTCTGTCTGATCCATAAGATTTAATTGTACTTAATTGGTGTTCAACAAGAATCAGTCATACAACACATATATAGGCAGAAAAATTCAAAACTGCAGAATATCTAAGGATGTGTGTCAAGAGCAATTTAATGTTGAATCCCAACATAAAAGTAATGGAAAGATAGGTAAATTATTGTCTAAGATTCATGGCAAGAATGTTAAAGAAATGTCATTCATTCATGAAAGTGATAGCTTATAAAACCACAGTTTAACTGTTTCTTAAGAACTTCTTTCCACTCTTAAATCCTTACTGGTATGATTAAAAAATGGATACAGGGAAGACTCAGACAAGAGCAGCATGTTCCGTCCCTGGTTCATTTAATTAGTGTGAGAACATCAAAAAGAAGTTGGTATACATTACAAGACAGTGTGCACCATGGAAAGGCTTACTATGACAATTCTGAGAATCCAGCTGCAAACAAATTTCATGCAAAATACAGCTTCCTCACACATATAACCCTTGAAATGATTTGGATATTTAATGTTTCTGTTATCATAAAACTGGTCTTGGGTGATACTACATGTCTGTGAGGTTCGTACAGGTAAAATATGTTAGTCATACAGAAGTGTAGACTGTGCATAGGACAATAAATGTGATACAACAAATGAAAATCTGAAACTACAGATAAAAAAGGATAAAAAAATAATACTGTCTAAATGTCAAATACGTATAGTTTTACTAGAGAGCTGACCTGGTTTCGTACTGGTAGCATGAAGTACCTATGGTCAGACAAACTGACTGGCATAACATTAATAACTTATATGTGTACGCAATGTACGAAGAACACAACAGACCATGTCTTTGATTAAAATGGTGACTCATGTACATTTCAAGTATTTCCTTCTCTTGATTTACACAATGATCAACATTCCTGGTTCTGATTCCAATTTTAGTAGCAGTCTCAAAGAACTCTTTAGAGGTTTCCCTTATATGAGATCCAGGAATAAGTGTGTACTGACATCCTTCTACACCAAACACACATGTATCAATTCAGTATCAGTTTGAAGAAGGCCACTACACTATGTAATGGAGATCGACGAGTATCCAGAGCCATTTCTTACAAAACCACAAATTTATTTCATCATTAACCCCTCTGCCATCCCACTCTGACCCCCCCCCCGCCCCCTCATCCTCGATATGCCCTTACCAATGAAGAACAGAAATATGAATTCAATAGCAAGGAAATTTTAATTTTTTCTATTTGTTTTACTTAAGTACAAAAGGCTCCATCCATCTCTTTCCTATCACTAGATATACTTACAAGGAATATTTATGGAACGTGAAGTTCAGAACTCAAGTATCAATTACCCAAAGCTGTTCAATGCAACTCTCTAAATTCTCAAGGAAACTCTTTGAAGTTTTCAGAGAAACTTTAATTCACTAAAGTTATGGCAATTTTCACAACTAGCTGTGTGGTTTGCTCACAAGAGAACCTCCCCATTACACCCCCCTCAGATTTAGTAATAAGTTGGCACAGTGGATAGGCCTTGAAAAACTGAACACAGATCAATCGAGAAAACAGGAAGAAGTTGTGTGGAACTATGAAAAAAATTAGCAAAATATACAAACTGAGTAGTCCATGTGCAAGACAGGCAACATCAAGGATAACATGAGTTCAGGAGCACCGTGGTCCCGTGGTTAGCATGAGCAGCTGCGGAATGAGATGTCCTTGGTTCAAGGCTTCCCTCAAGTGAAAAGTTTACTTTCTTTATTTTCGCAAAGTTATGATCTCTCCGTTCGTTCATTGATGTCTCTGTTCACTGTAATAAGTTTAGTGTCTGTGTTTTGTGACCGCACCGCAAAACCGAGCGATTAGTAGACGAAAGGACGTGCCTCTCCAATGGGAACCGAAAACATTTGATTGCAAGGTCACAGGTCAACCAATTCCTCCACAGAAAAACACATCTGATATATTTATATGACACTGGTGACGGCATATGCGTCACATGACAGGAATATGCTGTCGACCCACCAAACATGTACACTTGGCGAATGGGTAAAAAGATTCTTCTACCTTGCCCGATTAAGGTTTTCTTGTGGATGTGATAATCACTCCCAAAAAAGTGATGAAAACATAAGAGTTTGTCACATAAACTACTACAAATGAATGCAACAGTTTCACAGTCGCACAGTTTTCCCTGTGCTCTGCCAAAACGTATGTTTTTAATGTTTTCAAATTTTTCCATGTGTTTCAATGTTTGTTTACGTGTAGCATCCCCATACTATGGCGCAGTTACCTCGCATCGGATGGACGGACGGACAGATAATAATTGTCTGAAAATAAAAAATTAAACTTTTCACTCGAGGGAAGACTTGAACCAAGGACCTCTCGTTTTGCAGCTGCTCACGCTAACCACGGGACCACGGCGCTCCTGAGCTCACAGTGTCCTTGATGTAGCCTATCTTGCGCATGGACTACTCAGTTTGTATATTTTGCTTATTTTTTCAGAGTTCCACACAACTTCTTCCTGATTTCTCGATTGATCTGTGTTCAGTTTTTCAAGGCCTATCCACTGTGCCAACTTATAACTAAATCTGAGGGGGTGTGATGGGGAGGTTCCCTTGTCAGTAACGTTGGAGGATGGTAATCAATCAACAAATCTCACTCGCGAGTGTATACCTGTCCTTTTTTCCCCCTAAGGTAAGTCTTTCCGCTCCCGGGATTGGAATGTCTCCTTACCCTCTCCCTTAAAACCCACATCCTTTCGTCTTTCCCTCTCCTTCCCTCTTTCCTGACGAAGCAACCATTGGTTGCAAAAGCTAGAATTTTGTGTGTATGAATGTGTTTGTTTGTGTTTCTATCGACCTGCCAGCGCTTTCGTAAGGTAAGTCACATCATCTTTGTTTTTAAATATATTTTCCCGCCCTGAATGTTTCCCTATATATATATATATATATATATATATATATATATATATATATATATATATTTTCATCAATTATACAATGATTAACACACAATTAACCATCAATTTTATGAAAAACACTCGTCTTCTTGTTTTTAATTACATACTGTACACAAAATTCCAGGTTTCATTGCAAATACAAAATCATAATTACCAATAGTAGAGCACTTGCCTGTGAAAGGCAAAGGTCCCGAGTTCGAGTCTCAGTCTGGCACACAGTTTTGATCTGCCAGGAAGTTTCATAATTACCAATATTTTATAAAAGATTGTTAATAATGATTTTTTATTTTTAAAAGAAACATTACAAATTTATTAACACTCTGCTTATAAAATATCAAAAATTAAGAATTTACTTTTGCCATGGAAACTGGAATTTTGCATGTGATATGCAATTAGAAATGAAAAGATGTGCATTTTTCATTAAAAAATGATGATTACATATGTGTTAATTAGCTCATGTTTGATGAACTTTATATTTAAATGATCTAAGTATTAGACGTGGATTAAAAAATAAAACAAGAAAAAGACTACACTTAGTTTTGAACCAGTTATCCGTAGTGTGATACTGTGCGAAGAGTGAGGTCCCATAGGAATGTTGGTACCTCATGATGAAATCACAAGCTAAAGACAGTTGCTGTCAGATGCAGCAACAAATGACAGACATTGAGCAAGACAGTCCTCAACAGGTTCCATACATTACTGCTGCTGTAAATCTACTTATATCAGAGCACAGTGCCATTTGACCCACTCTTTGATAGTGCTGTTTGACAGCAGCATCACTGCAGTTCAGATGCAGCAGCAAGCTAGTGTCATCAGTCAGGACTGTATACCAAAGTTAATAGCTAAATGTACAGGGATGCGTGCTGTCATTCAGTAGCATTCAAAGAAGTAAACAATTATCGTTTTCTTCTGTGACAATACTAATATATACTGTTACTCATGTGGACACAGATTTCATCCAAGTTAAATATTTGTATATTACAGAGTTTTACTAAAATTAACTAATATATTTTTTTTATATGTGCTGTAGTAATATCTCGACCTCCTTCAGAAGTAAAACTATCAAAGTATCATCTAGGCTACAGTGAATTAAAGCTCCTTAGAAAACTTCAAAATCAATTTTCTTGGGAATTTTTTAGAACTGCATCAAACTACCTTTGGTGAGTGATATTTGAGTTCTGAACTTCATGTATCATAAACATATACAATTTAAAAAAATTCTATTGCCAGGTAGCTTCCTTGTAAGTTAAAAAAAGTGTGGTAGTTTTATTCTTGTCTAATTTTAGAATGTATATTTTCTATCCTTTCCCATCTCCCAACTTCCAGTTCTCAGTATCTTTATTACAAATATTTCTATTAATGCATGTGAAAAATATACATTACACAGCAGTATTAGTAAAAATCAGTATCACCAGTCCAATTGAATACAAGGCTAGACTGATGGCTACAAGAAGTCTATCATCAATCTCAAAATGTATCTATTTTATCTGGTGAACTGATACTGCACTTGATGATTATTGGTGGAATTTTGCAAACAGATCGGAATTCTCTAAGAGCAGCTAAGACAGAAGTGGTGAATATGTAAAAAGAAAAATCAGCAAACAGTCATGCAATTTGAGAAGTTATTTTATTTTATTTTATTTTCACAACCAGTTTTGGCAATTCAATATGCTATCTCCGGGCCCCGTATGCACCTTATGTACAGACACTCAAAAGTATGATACTGGCATACTGGAGCCATCAGTTTCTGGAAATCATGAATTTGTATTCAAGTTCTTCCTTCGAAGACCTGATAATTCTTCAAAGAAAGTACTTGAAGTGATGTAGAAATCTTAAGCTAATACTTTCATAAATTGAGGTTACAACCTAACTCAAATGAAAGAGAAGATGCATGTTTTCATTTGTCCAACAGATTGGCACACAAAGCCCTCATATCTATTTTGAGCAAGACAAAGTTTGTCACAACGTGCATCCAAAATAACTTGGGATCATGTTAGTATACTTTCTTTTAAGGAGCACTTGACATGAATATCTGCTAAGCTTGAAAGCAGAAATAACATTCTTGTGTCAGCAGACACTCTTCAAGTATTGTCACTCAGACTGGTAAACTCTGCAGTGGAGTACTGTGCATATGTCTGGCTTAATAGTCCATATGTGAAAAACATAGATGTGCAACTTAATTTATCCATGAATGTAGCTAGTGGGTCAATGCAACCTACTCCCACTAACTGGTTACCTATCTTGAGTCACATTCCACCGCCTGATATCTGACAGAAGAGTGCACTACTAAATGAATACTAGAAGATGTTGATAACCCCAACCTTCCAGTACTGAATGACGTAGTCCCACTGTAGGGAAAAATATTATGATCAAGACATTCCACTCTTATGACAGCCAGGATTCTTACTGAAAATGACTCAATAGCATCCATGGACAAAATGCTGTTGGCAACAAAACTGTCCTCCATAGTGCCTGACACTGTCTGCATCTAGGAACAGCCCCCCAAGATTTAACCAGCTTAGGATGATTTGGACCACTCTGAAACACATCACAATGGGCAGAGGAAGATATGCAGACACTCTCCAAAACTAAGGCAAATCTTCATCACCATATTGTGACTGTGGTGATGAATGACAGACAGTTGCTCATGTTGTCAACATGTCCCACAAGTACCTACAATGGTCCTTTCAAAGATTTCCTGACAGTGACAAGTGGTGTGATAAACTATATAGGGTGATCAAAAATTCCCATAACGCACTTCTACAACTTGTACAGGGGGGGGGGGGGGGGGAGTACATAATATTTTGAATAGGAAACCATGTCCGGAGACATCATCCAACAATGCTACAGAATGTCGAAGTTGTGCCAGCATCTGTAAATGTATGTATATACAGGGTTATACTATGATGATGTTACAAACTTTCTGGAATGATGGAGAAGGATAAATGTATAAATTTCAGTTAATGGTCCTTGACCCAGAAACGAATGAGTCGAAATTAATAATTGAAAACTGTTCTGATAACTCCCACAGTAGAATACATATACTGGTACTGTTGTTACAAAGATTATAGAGTAGGCAACTTTCTGGGGGGGGGGGGGGGGGTGTATGGACCAAAACAAGGAAAAAATGTCCAATAAATATGGGCTCTAAAATGCATACCTGAGGAGCTATGAACACTTGTTCACCTTCACAACTGTGAAACACACCTCCTCTCTTGAACAAACGCTCATAGCTCTTAAGGTATGTGTGATTTCCCAATTCAAAATATTATGTAATCATTCCCCTCTACAAGTCCTAGAACTTTGTATAAAAGATCTTGATATTCACCTACAGCTATTGTCATTTGTGTTATATTATGCTGGAGAGTTGTATTGAAGTGCTGATACACGGTAATTTATTTATCTTTGTATAAAATCTAGTAATGTATACCATACAATAAATAAATGAAATATATCAAGTATGTCAGAAGTGGTCTTTCCTCATAATAACTGTTAACTAACACATGTACAACTGTAAAATACAGCTACACACTACTCCAGTTTTAAAGGATGATACATGTATTACAAATGTCTTACATAGCTATTGCTAATCTTTTCAATATATCTGTTCCAAGTACACTATCCAATCAAATGTATCCTGACACCTATTAGAAGGCATTAATAGGGTGTTCCACCTTCACCTTTATGATGGCTTGAACTCTCTTGGGTGGGGACAAATTCAATGAGGTGTCTGAATGACTGTGGAGGAATGGATGTCCATTCCACCTCAAGAGCTAAAACTAGAGAAGGTAGTCATGCTGAAAACTAGGCCTGGAGTGTAGTCAGTGTTCTAACTCATCTCAAAAGTGTTACACTGGGCTCAGATTGGGAATCTGGGTAGGCCAGTCCACTACAGGAATGTTATTGTCCACCTCACACATGCTGCTTTATGACAAGGTGCACTGCCACGTTCATACAAACAATTGTCATCTCTGAACAGCTCCTCTACTGTACACAGTACACTGCCAGTCACAGTCAGGCTCTAGTGCTCAGAGGCAGTAGCCATGTGAATGTAAGTTGTTGTTGTTGTGTGAATGCGTAAGAGAAAGGACTTTGTCTGAAAGCTTGAATATTTCTACTTTTTTTATGACTCAACACTTCCTCTATGTGGTGAGTGGTAGTCTATCCTTTCTGTATTGTTGTTTTTCAATAAAATGAGTTTGTCAGGTTAAGAACATCGTTAGTGAGAGTATTTATTAGCATTAAAAAAAAACATATACTACTCACCAACAAATTAAAGGAAAGCTTGAATTTCTGAAATATATCTACAAATTCAGCTTCTGGTGGAGGCTTTGCCCTCATTGTCAGCATACCATCACCCAGATCTTTCTTCTTTGACTTGCGAGTCCTGTTGTTTACAGAGAAATGAAATAGATAATGTATTTGCATTATGTGAGTAGAATCTGCAATTACCACTGATCAGTACACCTGACATTATTTTGTTATTAAAAAATAGTGCTCATTCCAATTTTATATACGGTAAATATAGAAAATGTGTATGACATTATCAAATGACAGTTATTTTACATCTAAAAGACACAATTTTAAAATATATTATAATGCCACCAATCTCTGGAAGCCTACAGTTGAGTGGGTGCATTAATGTGGCCCAGGAAGAGGGAGTGGAGGCAAAATGAGAATATAGCACTAAAAATAATGCAAGCAGCAAGATATTTTCCCACTTTTAGTGGAGACATGGACATGGGTCATTCATACCTGGTATTACTGGAAAAAGAAAGACATGGTAAATCGGGTTGGATATAAAATGACATCTGATTATGGCACACAAAAGAATCTTTGAGTGTACTCAAGGCACTCAAACATCTTACATGTATCATTGCTTCACTACTAGTTCCTATAATAGGATAAATGTCAAATACAAAGAAGCAGCAACTAAAAGCAGACCTACGCATCATTTCTCTCACAGAACACTGTTATCTCACCACCTTTAGTAATAACACACATACATAAGAATACAAATAACACACTTTATTCGCTGAAACTCACTCTTCAGTATTACAATTCAATAGCAACTCACTCTTCAGTATTACAATCCAATAGCAACTAACAATTATGTGCCATACAGTCACCTCTAGAGGTTGCAAAGAGAAATTATGTATGCATAGTCTCATAACTGTTGTAAATCTCAAATGTAATTATGCACAATAAATATGATTTTGTGTTGAGTAACGCATGAATTCACAAAATGGTAATACAATATAATACACAGTCAGATTTAGTTTTCTCAGGTATAATGTACGCGCATTTACCTGCGCCTGCGCTCCAGTTCTCGTGAGGCAGCAGCTGCATGTTGAAGCCTTGCAATGAATTTTTCAATATCATCAAAACAGTGATTAAGTATTGTAACATCACGTTCATACTTTTCACTTGATGTTGAACTTGAATCATCATTCAGCGGCATATCATCACGTTGAGGATACATCCCTGATGCTAATTCTGCATGTGGGACACCACGTGATTCTGATTCTGAAAAATTAAATATTCTAACTGAACCCATTACTACATTAATGTGGAGTGTTGCTTTTTAGATTTAAATCATGACACTTGTCAATAGTAAGCAAGCAATTTCTGACACAGTATCTCATACCAATTCTAAATCTCTCCTATTTGGATGTAAACACATAATACACATAATAATTAATCAATCCTGCATTTCAGTAAATTCAGTGGGTGAAAGATCACACTAAGAAACTAGGCATAATATAAGATTCACAACTTAATCATTAAAATTGTAACTAACATCTTTATTGACTGATTATCTTCAACTGCTTTCCAGAGCAAAGTCCATGTCTTATATTAGATATGTTATTAGAAAGTCATGCTGGAAAAATATCTGCAACCAAACTAGTATAGACCCTGGAACAAACTACAACATAATTAGTGACACATTAATGCCAGACAAGGACCAGGAAATCAATTATTAGACTACTGAAGAAATTATAGTAGTTTAAATAAACAGGAAAGAGGATAAAATGAATCTTACATCTCTTGAGAAATCTTATTAAGTTTATTAAGATTTACTGAAGGAAGATTAACATAATTGTTAACCTTTAAATCTGTTTTTACAATCATGATCCAAGCTTGTGTTCCATTCCTAATCTACATCTATGCCTACATACGTACTCCACAAGCCACCGTACCTTGCATGGCGGTGGGTACCTTATACCACTACTAGTGATTTCCTTTCCTGTACCACTCACAAATGGAGCAAGGGAAAATCAACAGTCAGTATGACTGCATATTAGCCCTAATTTCTCCTATATTGTCGTCAAGGTCCTTACAAAAATGTATGTTGGCCACAGTAGAATGATTCTGCGGTTGGCTTCAAATGCCAGGTTTCTAAATTTTCTCAACAGTGTTTTGCAAAAAGAAATCTTCCCCCCATGGCTTCCCATTTGTGTTCACAAAGCATCTCCATCATACCTGCAAGCTGATCAAACCTACTGGTAACAAATCTAGCAGCATTTCTTTGAATTTCTTCAATATCTTTCTTTAGTCTGGCCTGGTGGGCATCTCACACACTCAAGCAGTATTCAAGAATGGATTGCACCAGTGTTCTACACACTGTCTCCTTTATAGATGAGCTATATTTTCCTAAAAGTCTCCCAATTAATCAAAGTTGATCATTTGCCTTCTCTACCACCATCCTTACGTGCTCGTTCCATTTCATATCACCCTGTAACATTATGATTACATACTGTATTTAATCAATGCAACTGTGTCAAGCAGTACACTACTAATGCTGTATTCAAACATTACAAGACTGTTTTTCCACCTCATCTGCATAAACTTACATTTCTTTTTTAACATTTAGAGCAAGTTGCCATTGATCACACCAACTAAAAATTTTATCTTCAGTCATTTTTGAACCTCCTGCAGTCACTCAATGACAATATCTTCACATACACCACAACATCATCAGCAAACAGCCAAAGACTGCTGCTCTCCCTGTCCATCATATCATTTATGTATATAGAGACTAAGAGCAGTCCTATCTCATTTCCGTGGGGCACTCCTGGTGATACTCTTGTCTCTGATGAACACTTGCTGTTGAGGACATTATACTGAGTTCTATTACTTAAGAAGTCTTACAGCCACTCATGTATCTGGGAACTTATTCCATATGCTCATACCTTCATTAGCAGTCTGCAATGGGGCACTGTGCCAAATGTTTTCTGGAAATATAGGAGTATGGAGTCTGCCAGTTGTCCATCCATGATTCATGGTACATCATGCAAGAAAAGGGCACACTGAGTTTCACATGAATGATGCTTTCTACATCTGTGCTGATCTGTGGACTGAAGCATTTCTGTCTTCAAGAAATTTATTATATTGAAACTCACAATATGCTCAAGAGTTCTGCAGCAAACTGATTTTCAGGACATTGGTCTGTAATTATGCAGGCCCATTCTTTTACCCTTCTTATAGATAGAAGTCACTTGCATGCTTTAACAGTCACTTGGGACTTTGTGCTTGGAGAGAGATATGCAATAAATGCAAGCTAAGTAGGGGGCCAATGCCACAGTGTACTCTCCAAAGTGGTATTCCATCTGGAACTGGCAACTTACTTCTTTTTAACTCTCAGTTGCTTCTTTACACCAGGGATGCCTATTACTATGTCTTCCATACAGGAATCTGTGTGACAGTCAAATAGTGGGATGTTTGTATGATCCTTCTATGTAAATGATTTCTTAAATCCAAAATTTAAGAATCCAGCTTTCCTTTTGCATTCTTCTATTTCGACACCATACTACTCAACAAGTGAATAGATGGAATCCTTCAACCCGCTTGGCAATTTTATGCAAAACAAGAATTTTCTCAGGTTCTCAACAAGCTCTTTCACAAAGCTATGATGGTGGAAGTTATATGCTTCATGCATTGATCTTGTTACAGACATACAAATTTCTAACCAACTTCTGCCTATCGACATTAGCATGTTCTTTTTTGAACTGAGAGTGCAATAACCTCTGCTTCCTCAGCATATTCCAAATTTGGTTATTAACCCACAGTGGATCATTTCTGTCCTTAATCCATTTACTCGGCACATATTTACCCATAGCGTGATTTACAATCAGTTTAAACTTTGTCCATAATTCTTTAATTGTTACAAAATTATGTCCGTTCATTGCCTGTCAGACACTAAAAACTGCTTATTTGCTCTATCCAGCATAAATGCTCTCCTAGCCTTCGTGACAGATTTATTAACTTTAGGAACCGTGACCACTATGATAACATCATGATCATTAATCCCTGTCTCTACATTCATACTCTCGATAAGGATAGGCCTGTTTGTAGCTACATGGTCTAAAATATTTCTATTGCATGTGGGTTGTGTAACTAGCTGTTCAAGAAAGTTTTTGGAAAATGCATTCAAAAGTACTCCACAAAACTGTCTGTTGTTATCACCTGCAATGAATTCATCGAAATCCCAGTCTACACTCAGTAGATTAAAGCCACTTCCAACTAATTTTGCACAATCTGGGTACTTCCACACTACTGAGAAAAGACTTTCTTTGAAAGATTCTACAACTGTTATGGTGGAATCGGGTGGCTGACAAAACATGTCATAATTAACTTGAGTTTGCTTAGGTCTATTACTCACATCCAAATAACTTTAAAGTCAGACTCAATTTCAACCATGACAGAAACACTATTTTTGTCGAGAGCAATGAACACTCACTTTCAATGGCATCCAGTCAGTCCTTTTGATAAATGTTCCATACCTCGCTAAATATTTTGGAGTTTTCTACTTTGGGTTTAAGCCAGATTTGAGTTCCAAGAATAATTTGAGCATGACAACTTTTCTGGAGGGCAGTTAAGTTCAGGAACTTTGTTACGAGTAGTTCAAAAATTTACTGTTAAAATTTTGAGAATCTAAGTGTCTTTACCTTGTACACAGTCTGATTTTGCTCTCTGCATATTGACTGATGAATGTTCATCAGAGAACCTCAAACGACTGCTTAGCCTAAAAAACCTCATGTGCACTCCACAAGTACTCTGCTATCTGACTAGCTGCATTCTTTTTGTGCTGCACACCTGACCTATCAAGGGGAGTCCTACAATTCTCCACCACATAATGAAGGTCTAGAAATCTGCAGCCAAAATCAATGGATCCTTTGGTTGAAACCCTCTCCCCACCCTCAGCTCCAAACCAAAGGACATCAATCAGTTCTAGGAACAATGTTGCAAATTGTGAGCTCTACTTGCACCCTGCATGCAAGGCCAGTAGTCTTCATCCAAATTGAAATTTCCTCAGAACCAAAGCAACAGATGTCACTGGTGCCAACATGAGCCACAACCTGCAGCCAACTGCATGTCGTACACTCTGTAGCTGCAGGAAGGGCCTCCTCCACATCTTGGATGATCCCTCCCAGCAGACATACACAGTGCACTTTGGTTTTCTTTCCAACCCTGGATGTTATTTTCCTAAAGGGGCTCCTTAATGCACCTAACAGTAAACTTCTATCCCTGTTTGGACCCTGTTGAATCAATTGCCACCTGTCCACTCAAAAGGTGAATGGATGACACCAGACGCGCAGTCTCCACACTGAGTTTCGGCCTTGGGCGACACGAACGCACTACAAATTGCCACTCAACCTGCGGAAAGTGCGGATCCCTGTGCCAGGTACATTGGAAGTTGCATTGGCAGCAGAGCATGAGGGCAAAACAAGTTGCACCTGAGGTGTGCCATGTGATGCACCAGATGCTCCATCAACCCAAGGCAGCAACCTGTGGATGGCTGAACATCTCCATCTTCAGCTGCTTGTGAACTGCAGCCAGCTCTTCCTGTGACCACGCCACGATCATGTCCATGTCCACACACACACACACACACACACACACACACACACACACACACACACACACACACACACACACACACAATATTCATCCAACTACTACCAATTTAAGAACTAAACAATAAAAACAAGAAAAATTAAATACACAACTTGCTGCTCTTCTGGTGTCACAAATGAAGGCTGGCTGCTGACTGCTGTGATCAACAGCCATTGACCTTTCAAAACAAATAATTAATGTGCTACAGATTGTACAAATATACACTATACAGATACTAATTCACAAGACTACTCCCTGACCTACAAAAATATGCAACGAATTTAAGAATTAAACTATGCATGCACACAAAAACATGCAAGGAATTTAAGGCTTAAACTATGAAAATTAGCAGAATAAGCTAAATATTTGACTTGATATTCTCCACATGAGTCACCAATGGAGACTGGCAACTGACCAATGTCTAACGATCTTGTTGAAGACAAAATGTTAAAACCTCATTTTCTTTCTTTACTTTCTTCTAATATCACAGAGCCCTGGAGTGTCTTCCAAACCTCTCCCTTCCCCTCTACCCTTCACATCTTCTGCCCCTCCCAGTCACAACCCTGATGTATTTTGACAATTATTAATTACTGATGTAGATAAGCAGTATGAAATATATTTATCAACTTTCTAGTTGCTATGGCATAAATATTTTGAGTTGTTACTTACGATGAGCTGCAGCATTGAAGACTGAAACCTGTTCCCTTACACTTATCCCGTTACTTGGTGGTTCTGGAGGGGGAGTTGCTGGTGGTGGTGGAATATGGCGAGACTGCCTTCCAGGAGGTATTTTTCCAACTCGTAGCATCTTCAAATCCTCAACTAGTTCTTGGGCTGACACTGTCTGGCACTACATCAACAATCAAAAGGCACATTATTCAGAGAGATACAATGACAATTAACATTTACTAATAACGAAATCTAAAATTTTTGGTAACTGAGCCATATTACTCTCTTCAATGCATAAACAGTAGTACTTTGTGAACATACAGTTACAAAACATCTAAAACAGACAATACAGATGGGAAAGACATACTAGGATGACTAAATGAAGTTATTACAACACAGAATGTGTACTGAAACCACCAATAGTGTCAACTCACTATTATATGAAATGAATGTGATGATATAGTGGTTATGACACAAAAGGAATAAAATTAAAACACCAAGCCAGCCATACTGACTCAGTCTTTCCATAATTTCTCAAAACCAATTTGGGCAAATGTCATGATGATCATGATCAATTCACCAACACTGTCTAATGAAGTTGCTGTTGTTCTGTAGTGGATCATCAAATTCTGACTGCCCTTCCTCTCTTCCTTCCTCCCTTTATACTACTACATTATGCTACCTGCATTCAGAACTTCTTAAAATAGCACAAGTCTTAAGAAACAAATTACATCCAACCTAAGCACATGAAAATCATGAGAATCATATAAATATGAATAAATACTATGATTTCAAAGGTGGGTACAGAGCTGCTGAATTCCCCCTCTATCAACTGCAAAAATATTATGTCCACTGTAATTCTAGCTTTGTAGGTCTTCCTTTTTTCCTGTCAACTGCCTTATAAGATCTTTCAATGTGGGGTAAAACCAGAAACTTAAAAATGTACAATAACAGCAACTAAATAGGCTGACTAAGTGAGGTGGTACAGTGTAAAAACATTGGATTCACATTTACAAGGATACCAGGTCAAACCTTTGTGCAACCATCCAGATTTAAGTTATCCATGCTTTGTATAAATTGCTTAAGGCAAATAAATGTTAGTTCCTTTGTAAAGACCTACCCATTTTCTTTCCCCATCTTTCTTTAAACTGACATTTTGCTCTACCTCTAATGGCTTCATCATCAATGGGACATTAAATCCTAATCTTCCTTTCTACAATAAAAAGCAGCCCTTAGGAACATTTCAGGAGATGCTATATTTCATTAGTAAGTACTGTCCTTTCATCAAGTAGACAGTCTCAAAATATTATCTTGGGCAACTGTTTATCAACGTGACACAATATCTGTAAAAATAACGTTCTGTACATCTACAGATTAAAAATAAGGCACTGCTGAACAAATGTGAAAGTCTTGTTTTCTCCCATTGCAGTACAATCAAGTGGCAGCGAGCTGAAGTTTTGTATATCCTGACATTTTCCTAAAATACTAATAGAGGAAAAAAGAGTAACAAAAACTGTATGAAAGTGGTAAAATATCATTTGAAATATTCCATTAACTGCAACCTAAATGTTGCAAAGGCAAAGAAATTGTAATTATGCAGGATTAAAATCCCAGATAAATTAACAAAACTGTGTAGAGGAGAAGCTTATTACCTAACTGCAGAAAAATACTTTATGTGGTTGAAAAATAAGATGTAAATGGCTATCACAAGAAAAATGAACAAACGTAAGTTTAATTATAAGTAAGTCAGGCAAATGAAGATCAAAAAAGGGAAAAACAGTTTGAAGAAGAAAGCAATAAATGATAGGAAATAAAAAATAGATAAATAAAGGTAAAAGGCAGATAGTTATGGAAAATATGTTGGGCCACTTTTCTAAGTGTGACAGGACTCCAAAGGTAAGTACTGAAATATGCAGGGTCTGCACGTAAGATAACAGGGAATTTGAAAATGTAGAGGTGGAACTGTCTGATGTAATGTCATGAATTAATACATTAAATAATACTAGATTTGTCATTTATAAACCCTTTATTCAATATGTGCCACCTCATCTAACAATATCATAATTTTCTGTGTTTCATTTTACTTACATTTTTTAAAAAATTTAAATACCTAAGAATCTATGAGGGGCATTCAATAAGTAAGGCAACACAATTTTTTCTGAAAGAAGATCAGTTTCATTCAGGATTCCACTAAACCATATTATTTCCCATTCTTCTGGCTAAAAAACTATATAATTCAATTTAATCTTCATTCAATGCAACGGATTTATATCACCTTACTTGGAGGGCCTGTAAGCCTGCAAGGTAGCACTTTACTGCTCAAAATCAGAGCAAACATCTTGCTGAATCGCTCGAACAGTCCACGGGTGTACTGCCGGTCCATAGTGTCCAATGGGCACAATATTTCGGTGATCAGACATGTTGCCATCATCAGGTGCACTGACGAACTGAGCTCCTGAGGGCAGGTGGCCGTATTAAATCCCCTCCCCTCACAAGGCATTCTCTCTGCGGTTCGTGCCCCCACGTCAGTGGTCACTGAGACGCTGGCTTCGGCATCTGTGGTGGGGTCGGTGTAATGGCCTCATCTGCCCTAGTCGCCCGTTTGTTTCCTTTGCTGCCCTGCTCAGGCTGTAGCCGCAATCTTGGTTGATAAGTCCATCCCTGGAACGAATTTCGATAACATCTCTAACAACGCTGACCCAGTATTTAGATGTCTGTGCGAAGACCCTGGTATGTTGATAGTCCATTTTGTGATTTTCAGACAAACAGTGCTCTGTGAGCGCCGACTTGTTGTGGTGACCAAGTCGAGTGTGCCTCTGATGTTCTCGGCAATGATCTGCAATGGTGCGCACTGTCTGTCCAATATGTCTTCCCACATTCACATGGAATCTGGTATATGCCAGCCTTCCGCAAACCAAGATAGTCTTTGTCACTTCCCAATAATGCTCATGTTTTATTTGCCGGGCAAAAGACAGTTCCTACTCAGTGTTTCCTCAATATTCATTCTATTTTCCCAATAGTGCACCAGTATATGCTATATAGGCAATGGCTATCTCTTTCTCCATGACTTCTTCCATCTCCACACGCTGTACTGTAGAAGTGGGGCGGAGAGCGCATCTGATCTGCCATTCCGAGTACCTGTTTTTCCGGAATACAGTTTTGAGGTGTCCCAGCTCTTGGGGCAGACTCTCTGCGTCAGAGATGGTGCGTGCCCTGTGGAGTTTGTCAGCGCACCTGACGATGGTGACATGTCTGATCACTGAAATATTGTGCCCATTGGACACTATGGACCAACAGTACACCCGTGGACTGTTCGAGCAAGAAATATGCCGGGAGAAACTGAAGAATCACATCTTGCTGCATCAATAACCTTGTCACCATCCAAATATTGCATCCCATGGAGTACATCCTCCATTGGGCCAATAAGATGGAAGTTGGAAGGTGCGAGATCCGGGCTGTAAAGTGGATGAGGTAGAGCAATCCAATGTAGTTTTGTAAACTCCTCTCAGGTGAGCAGACTTGTGAGAGTCCTTGCTTCGCGATGCAGAATGAGAAGTTCATTTGCATGTTTGTGCTGACAAACACACTGAATGCATTTCTTCAGTTTCTTGAGGGTAGCACAATATACTTCAGATTTGATCATTGCACCATGAATGAGGGCAGCAAACAGAACAAACCCTTCAGAGTCCTAAAGACCATCACCATGACTTTACTGGCTGACAGCGCAGTTTTGAACTTTTTCTTCTTTCTTGGTGTGGCACCACTCATGGATTGCCGTTTTGTTTTCTGGTTCAAAGTTATGAACCCATGTTTCATTGCCTGAGAAATTTTCAACAAAAAATTATCACAATCAGTCTCGTAACACACAAGCAATTCTGCACAGATTGTCCTTTGTTGCTCTCTAAGGTCTTCTGTTAGGTAGCAAGGAACCCCACAAGCACACACGTTCGAGCATCCCAACTGGTGGACGAGCATGTCAGCGCTACCAACAGAGACGTCCAGTTGAGCAGCTGTGTGCAGCCAGTCTGTACATGGGAGATCAGACAGGTTTCCATGATCTTGTTGCAATGATGACAGACACCTTGCCCAACAGCTCACCATCCTTTAGTTCACTGCTGGGTGTCCATAGACATTTTGCAAGGCCCTGGTTTTCCACCAAAAGAAACTCAACGACAGCTCTCTGCTGAGGCACCTCTGTTACAGACGCCATTTTGAAGACTATATATAGTGCCACTACCCATTGGAACTTCATTAAACTACACACACTGAAGCAGAAATATTCCAATACATTCCACAACAAATTCCGCATTTTTTCAACCAAAAATGGCCAAGGAAAATAATGTGTTGCATTACTTATTGATTGCCCCTTGTAAAAGAAACATATTCTGAGACTAGTCCATTCTGCAATCAGCCCTGATTGCTAAATTTGCACAAATTTATAAAAAACATTACTGGGTTCAATGAATCAAATTTCCTTAGGTTTCTAGCTGTGTCAAGTGATTAAAAATTTAAACACTTTTAGTATTGGTTAAAAACAGTCTTGGTTGCAATTTTAGTTTTTTTTATATTTTTCAACTACGCGTTTCGCCTTATTTAGGCATCTTCAGGTTGATCTTAATTTGGTATTTCTTAGAACAATCCTTTAGACAGTGTAGCCAAATGGCATTGTCGAATACATCAGGCCAACATTGCCTTCATTAAACTCAGTAAAAACTTTTCTAGATGGATGCGAGTGACTCCAAGACCTGCATAACATGTTCCCATTCACAGGAGGAGGAGGAGATTAGTGTTTAACGTCCCGTCGACAACGAGGTCATTAGAGACGGAGCGCAAGCTCGGGGGAGGGAAGGATGGGGAAGGAAATCGGCCGTGCCCTTTCAAAGGAACCATCCCGGCATTTGCCTGAAGCGATTTAGGGAAATCACGGAAAACCTAAATCAGGATGGCCGGAGACAGGATTGAACCGTCGTCCTCCCGAATGCGAGTCCAGTGTGCTAACCACTGCGCCACCTCGCTCGGTCCCATTCACAGGAGTGAGTAACAGAATAAGATGGGGCTCAGGCAGTAAGTTTGATATCACATACTATATCAATGGCACTAGGTATCAATGGAATCAAAACCAGAAGCATAGGTACATTTGAACATTGCAGTAACCACACATCAGTCATACCAGTTGAAAGTGACATGGATGCTAAAGACCTATAAGTTGAGACTTTTAATACTGTCCTCACCATGATAATGACTAAGGACAACTTTTCTGAAAGCTATTTGGCTTTTGGAGCCATTGAAGGGAGATGCTGCATTCAAACAATAATTTTCTTATGCGCAATTCTACTGTCTTTGGTACTATACCACAACAAAGATGCAGATTATGTATGACAAGTACAACAACTATAGTAAATTACATATAAAGTAGCCATGCATTTATTACAAAAGCTTCACATCCTTAAAGAAATTAGACTGCCAATTGTATTTCTCATAAAATTCTGTGCTTGTGAACAGCAAGTAATATGTAAGACTGTTTGACATGTATCAATAACAGCTGTAATTGTAAAAAATTAATTCACTAGAGTTTGTACATACAAATGTAATTCGTTTAAATAGATGTAATCTCTTGAAATGATTTGGATGTACTTTTGTTTGAATTACTGAGATCATTGAGTTTTTAATAGAAAATACATGAAATATCTGCATTAAATTTTTTCATTGTTCAAGTAGAATAATGTTAGAGTTGGAACTCAAACTTGTGAAAATATGCACCAGGTTTTTCATTAGGAGCTGACTGACTGCCATGAGCAATGTGTGTAGTCTGGCTTACTATTGGCAGAATAGAAAATAAACAGAGAGATGAGTACAGCCCCCCTATTCATCTCTGCCAGGACTACGAGGTGGAAGGAGAATGGAGATTGCCCTCAGCACTACCACTTTTATTTGAAATCAAGTTTTTTACTTTGGTTCTTTGAGGATACTCAATTTCTTTCAGCACCTGACTCAGGCCATTCAAGAATTACACAAACTGTCTCTGTTAAATTTGCTAGTGCAAATCTGAATTTTTACCACTTTTTTTGTTATGAAGCCCCATAAAGTTGCAGCATGAGATAAAATCTTCACATCTTTGAAAGATATCTTATGTCTATGTTCAGCCATCAGTGACTGTTCCAAGTTTACAAACTTGATACATTGTTTTCACTTACAACTTCCAGACTGATAGGCAGTGGTCGATGTATAAAACTCTCCCCTGATGTTTTCATCTCCAACTGCAGGAGACATCTTCCAAGGTAAAGTGGCAAACACAGAGGATGTCTCCCACAGTCGGAGACAAAATATCAGGGGAGAGTTTTATACATCAACCACAGCCTATCAACACGGAAGTTTTAAGTGAAGACAATATCAGCCGTGAAAGCCTACATTGTATGATTGATACATTGTTCTTACTGGTATAGTAGTATGACACTGTGCAGATTGTCTGCCCTACATAATTTTCACCACATTGACTCTTACAACAGTTTAAACATGAAGATAACTTTTTACATATATGCTGTTGTGAAAAAATTAGGAGGCCACATGTAAAATGTATGTTAGACAATACCCTCAGTGTTGAATATGAATAATTTCTGAAATATGGGAGCAAAATTTCTTGGAAGAAAATGTTGTCTAGTATAGATTTAGGATGAAGTGAAATCATATGACAGGCAGTGAATGTCTCATACAAAGATCCTTGCAATTCAAGCAAAATTTACCTGAAATATGTGCATTTCCGAACGTTGTCCAGCACGTTCATGTCTCTCATCACCAACAACAAATACCAGGATGTTGTTGTAAATCTCCATTGGGTCATGACTAGTGAAAGCCGTAGGTTCTTGTATCAGAGCAACAGGGAAACGTTCCATAACAGCCTACAGCACATAACAGTCACACAGTTAAATGTAAACTCTTGACCATAAGATACAGATAAATACAAATGAGATAGAGTAAGTGTATTTGGGAAAACAATAAACACACACCCCTGTTTCATAGTCCATTATCAATACTTCCTGTCGGTCCAAGCGCAACGACATTTTTTGTGACCAAATACCATTTGACTTTTCTAACTGTAGTAGTCTTCTCATACCATCTGCTGGATAAACAATTCCTGTCTCTTTTGATACTGAAAATGTGGCAAGATGCTCCATAACGTAGGTTGGAGCATCTTCTCCAACCACACTTTGTTGGCCATCTGCAAATAGTATTATATGAGCTCCATTTTGGAAGATAAATAGAAATGTTTCAAATTTTAAAATTTTCTTCACTGTTACTTTTTCTGTATTTTCATAAGTGTTATGAACTGCAAAGCTCAGTACATGAAAGCAGCACAATCTGAGCACTATGTTATAAAGTTGTATAACATTATTGTGTAACATTATTTCTTCAACATTGCACATGAAATTCAGTTCTGCAATTCAGATTGCATAGGGAGCATCAGACAAATACTAACCTCCAGAGTAGCCATTTGAATGGATGCTGCTGTGGTGATACATGCTCCTTGGATCAGAAGAATATGAAGTTCTGAAAATAAACAAAAGAAAATGTTAGTTAAAGCATTTACCTAAAGATACATCCACTGATTCAATAGAATACTCACATTCTCAGTCACACAAATTAATATTAATTTTTTCCTTGAAATATGAATCATTTTATTTAATCTGAGTCATTACTCATTTCAGATTCCAAATCAGGTATAATTAGAACCACCAAATGTAAATCCACGCAAGTACTTCTAGGCCTACTTATCAATCGTTCATCTTGTGAAAGCAAAATTATCATCGGGTACAGAAATGGAGTACAGGATTGATGGAGCATTAGTAAACTTAAAGCAACTTACGACCAGTAAAAAAACACCTTTAACTAGCAATACTGAGTTCCAATATGCTGATGACAATGTTGTTCTGTCCAAATCAAAAGATTATCTACAGGCATTGGCCTAGTTCTTAACCTCAAAAAGACCCATATTCTGTATCAGCCTACTTAAATTGCTTAAGCAACGCCTCTCACCACCATAATCAATGGCAAGTTTTTGCAGAGCATATGACGTTTTCCCCTATGTCAGCTCTTACCTATCAACTTGTGAAAACACTGATGCTGAAATTCAACATTGTCCCAAATACACCAGCACAGAGTTTGGTCACCTAAAGAAAGGGGTTTTCAATAATTATAACATCAGCTCATGAGCTGAGCTGTATGTGTAGCAGTCTACTATAATACCAAGATTAACTTATGGCACTGAAACTCTGACCACCTGCAGGAGAGATGTCATTTGCTTGTAGAAATATAATCAATTCTCTGAAGAAAATCCTTAAAATAAAATGGCAAGCTTAGTAAGATTGGTGTCCTCCAAAAAAGCAAATGCTATTAGCATTGAGGCAACAATAAACAAACATAAATTTTGGTGGAGTGGTCATGTGCTCCCTATGAAAGACTCTCATCTCCATAAGCAAATCATGGACACGCAACTTACAGGTGGATAATGTACATATGGAGGACAGTGCAAAAGGTATTAAGATGCATCAAAATGCAAGATGCAGAAATGCTTGATCAATACTCAGAATTGGGAGCCTAAGTACCTAAGTGATTAGCATGTCGTCGACACTTCAAACAGGCAGGTCAAAAATATGAAGTGCACAAATGACAGGCAAGGAATTAGTGTATCGCCATTTGAATGAGCAACGTGAGCAAGCTGTGGTTGAAGAAAATGTCTATCATTGTGGAAGGATTTGCAATTCCACAAGTGATCCATGTAACCATCAGAGAACCCATAACCAATGAGCTGAGATCCCAAAAGAATCAGACTCCTTAGCAAGTGACAGTCTTTGATGATGACATCTTTGAGTTCAAGAATTACATATTCCAGTTCATTCAACTACATCTATATCAGCTCCCATCACCTTGATGTTAGATTTTCACATACAGAAGGTAATACTATTTGGGTTCTAGTGTTCTTCCCTGTTTGCGACTAACTTTTGACACTATTAGCTGCAAACATTGTCCTATTCCTATTACTGTTTAACATGAGAACTTCCACGAATATCTTCAAAACCCAAAAGAAGGCTCATTCTATCTCCTTTTTTTAGTAGCATTTTATAAATATTTAAATCTCATTCTGTCTATATTTACAAATTAACTGAATCTTTACTGTTATAAAGAAGTTTTAGTTATGGTTGATTAAATTTCCTCCTGATTTAACAAGAGATTAGCTAATATAATGCACTAAAATAAATGCCAAATGTCACTGTGGCATTCAGATGGTCCCTCACAATCCAGCCAGACATCACACAACAGAGTGATGTGGGTTGCTCCCTTGTCAAGATGCCTGCAACTCAACTGCAGACCATCCCACCTTTGACAGCTGCTGCAGTATCCGTGAGCACCACACTGGCCGGAGACAGTGCTGCTGTTGCCAGCACTTGTTTGCCTCCATGAGTCACATAATACTAGACAACTTCCCAGCACTCTTCTGCTGGGTGGCCTTAAAGGGTGCTGCCCAGCACCTTCCCAGTCATTGCCAGTTCCAACCTCGACCTCGACACTTAACATTTGATGTTTCATGGGTTTATTCACCAGAGCACAGCAAAGCCCTGTTGGAACCAAGGACATTGTCAGAGGCATATATACAAACCTTGCCTACAGCAGTGTTTCCCTTACTGTAACAGACTGTGTACTCAGCTTGTACATTCAAGAACTGTTATTGTGTTAGTGACAAACTTTCACCATAATATGATGACCTTTCAGTTGCATTCATTCTGAAACAGTTTCAGTTGCTATCCAGAACTGAATGTCATTGTATACTCTCTGTGTTAGTAATAAAGTTCTTGGATACCTGGGCACATTTCTCTTCTTGTAGTGTGCATCACCCACAATGGGATACTAAATTGATAATGTCTATGAATAAAAAACAAGACCCTAAACATAGATAACAGTCCAAATGGACAGAAGCTGCAGAGCCTATTAATCATTCTTATATGGGTACCAATTAATACTTTACTTTATACAACCAGCACTATGTATAACACAATGCAAAATCTATTATCTTAGACCTGTTCTCAGTCGTTCCACTTTTCTGAACTGCACCACCCTTGATGCACATAGCACGCAACACTTGCAGTATCATAAACAGGTAGTTAACTGTATGGGGATAGCTCACTAATCAGTAAATAGAGGCATCGAGAAGAAGACACATGCAGGAGGACAATTACCAACACACACACACACACACACACACACACACACACACACACACACTCTTGGAAGGTTAACATCACTTTATTTATCACTATTCTTAGCTAGTCTAAGAGTGCATATGGCTTTATGGCTCACCCAATAAATGCTAAACTATATATCCAAGTGTTCTGGGTTTGACCCCACCCCCGTTATCTTTAAACTTTTGTTTCTTCTTTTTGTGTAAATTTATCTGGTACCTTGATTTAGATTGGGTGTTAATCTGCAGGTTCTCCTAATAATTATATGTCTAAACAAATCCACAGGTCAGAGGAAGAAAAGAAAATACTTCATCTAACAGGACTATGACTGGCACAGTCTTTGGATTCATAACTACTTTACAAGTGAACTTAATCGTTAGTATGGAACTGTTGTTATCTATATATAGCTTCTCTGTTGGTGTTATTCATTATCCAGCATGGATTATATCAGTGAGAAAAAGGGAAGTGTAGTCTCAAATTCTAAATTTCAATTAGCTCGCTACAAACACAATGAACCACGAAAGAACACAGCAGCGGAAGTAGTAGCCCTACCTGTAACTGCTGTCCTCCCAGCTCTCATCCGGTGATGCGTGCCTGACTCCTGGCATGGTTGCCTCTACACCAAGGAGGGAACCTCTTTTGCCTGTAACATAATACACTTGTAAGTTGTCTTCCATATTCCACATTCACAGACCCAGACAAAGTGACACACACACACACAGTTAATTACTAATTACTATTAATGCATTTAAATGATTACTTATCACTATAATTACATGTAATAACTAATAACTATTATCCCAAATCTGAGATGATGTTTTTCATTCTAACAGTGGAATTTGCAGACTGTTTAAACAATGGGAATAGATTAAGTTGCCTATGAGCTCTACCCTGAACATTCATCAGTTTTATATTACTGCCACATATTCGCACACACCTTAAATACCTCCATGTGTCTGGTGCCACAGTCAGTATAATGTTCTTGTGACACAGAAACAAAATGGGGAAGTAGTGTAAACTCAATTAAGTTGTATATAATGTTCGAGATATTACTGCCTCAACATTTCCACCCAAATTAAAATTTAAAAAAATTGAGACATAACTGTGTGTAATTCTCATTCGTAAACTATTACTGAATTTAGTTAAAATGGTTAGGACAAATCAGATACATTATTGCAGATCAGATAATAGTAAGTTATGGTGCTACACTGAAGCACAAAAGAAACTGGTATAGACATGCGTATTCAAATACAGAGACACGTAAACAGGCAGAATATAGTGCTGCGGTCGGCAATGCATATATTATACAATATGTGTCTGGCGCATTTGTTAAATCAGTTACTGCTGTTGCAATGGCAGGTTATCAACATTTAAGGGAATGTGGTGTTATAGTCAGTGCACGAGTGATGGGACACAGCATCTCCGAGGCAGTGACAAAGTGGGGATTTTCCCGTACAACCATTTGACGAGTGTACCGTGAATATCAGAAATCCGGTAAAGTCATATCTCCGACATCGCCGTGGCTGGAAGAAAGGGGCCAGTGACAACTGAAGGGAACCGTTCAATGTGACAGAAGTGCAGCCCTTCCGCAAATTGCTGCAGATTTCAATGCTGAGCCATCAACAAGTGTCAGCGTGCAAACCATTCAATGAAACAGTATCGATATTGATGACTGCACGACACGGTCGCGAACCCTTGATGACTGCACGATACAAGGTTTTACGCCTCGCCTGGGAACGTCTACACTGACATTGGACTGTAGATGACTGGAAACATGTTGCCTGGTCAGACGAGTCTCTTTACAAATTGTATCGAGCGGATGGACGTGTACGGGTATGGAGACAACATCATGAATCCATGCACCCTGCATGTCAGCAGGACCGTTCAAGCTGGTGGAGGCTCTGTAATGGTGTGGGGCGTGTGCAGTTGGAGCGATATGGGACCCCTGATACGTCTAGATATGACTCTGACAAGTAACATGTGGTGTCACCGCCAGACAACACACTTGCTAGGTGGTAGCTTTAAATCGGCCACGGTCCATTAGTACATGTCAGACCCGCGTGTCGCCACTGTCAGTGATCGCAGACCGAGCGCCACCACACGGCAGGTCTCGAGAGACGGACTAGCACTAGCCCCAGTTGTACGGACGACTTAGCTAGCGATGCACACTGATGAAGCCTCGCTCATTTGCAGAACAGATAGTTAGAATAGCCTTCAGCTAAGTCCATGGCTACGACCTAGCAAGGCGCAATTAGCATGTATCTACAGAGTCTCACTTGTATTGTCAAGAGCAATGTACAACAAGGATGGATTAAAGTTAAGTATTCCAGAAGCTACGTACTTTTCTTTATAGCATTCATTACGTATCCTGTTTCAGACCTCTCTAGCCTGCGTGAGTTTAAGCGCGTGCCTTTCGGTTACCCGTCACTGTGGACTGGCTGTCTTGTCAGTTCACAACATAACATATGTAAGCACCCTGTCCGGTCACCTGCATCCATTCATGTCCGTTGTGCATTCCAACAGACTTGGGCAATTACAGCAGGATGATGGACACCCCACACATCAAGAATTGCTACAGAGTGGCTCCAGGAACACTATTCTGAATTTAAACATTTCAACTAGCCACCAAACTCCCCAGACATGAACATTATTGAGCATATCTGGGATGCCTTGCAATGTGTTGTTCAGAAAAGATCTCCACCCACTCGTATTCTTACAGAGTCATGGGCAGCCCTGCACGATTCATGGTGTCAATTTCCTCCAGCATGACTTCAGACATCAGTCGAGTCCATGCCGCATCGTGCTGCGGCACTTCTGCATGCTCACGGAATCCCTACAACACATTAGGCAGGTGTACCAGTTTCTTTGGGTCTTCAGTGTAGATGTGAGACTCATTGTAGAAAGCTGTATAGACCAACTGAAAATGGAAACACATCAAAAATGATGTTTTGAGGACAGAAGGAGAAGGAAGAAATAAGATGAGAGGGTAGAAGTCAGTGAAGCTTACAACAAAGAAAATGAGAAATGGTGGAAAAAAGAATGAATGCTTGTAGTACAAGTGATATGAACAGCATTTAATTGAACAAACATTCATTGCTTCACGTAGTGGGAGCAAGTTGTGAGGAAAACATTTTTGAAAAGTAGAGTAGTAAGGGCTATTACAGTTCTGATGTTTAAGATAAATAAAAGTGAAACAAAAGAATACATTATTACTAATGAGATATGGTAAAAATCTTGCAGTGAAGAATTTGAAAACAGCAGAAATAAAGGCAATATTAACAATAACTGGAGAGAAGAGCTACATGAGAAATAGCTGAAACCAAAGCGAGAAAGAATAAAAGTGTCAGTATGAGGAATAAGGAACTTCACCGATGTTGGTATCTTCATTTTACTTAAAAAACTATAGACAGGAAACTAAAAGCTTTTTCAAAATCAGAGATAGTGATGTCTTCTCAAAAATGAGAGCATTGACTGAAAAATTAGAAAATTAAGGAGAAAAAAAAAGATGGAACTAATTTATGGAAGAATGAAAAATAATTATTGGTCGGAAAAGTACTAAAAGAATATCTGTCCAAATTATATAGCAGTAACATGAGCATGTCGGTTAAAAGCGAAGGCATAGAAATTTGAGAAACCAAACACACATTAGGTAAAATACAAATAAAAAGACAGGTGTAGATAGTGTGTAGTACATATGAAATAAATGTCGATGTAGCCAAGCAAGAGTGAAACATGACACCTCATGCACATGAGTTTGGCAACTGCTAGGATCGGTGCAAATCAAGTCACAGCAAAAATGACATTTTGCTATGAGATACTCATGCTCACTACCGTGGTGACATGTAACTGAATGGTAATTAATAATTTAAACAAAAATTTTAGATGATTCACAAGAAATTTGACTAGCTAGCTAGCACTAGGTGTGGTGCAACTAGTGACAATATTTCAGGCCCTGCTTTGTTTTGAAAAGAACTTATCATGCAGTTCTTCTTAGTGAAGGAGTTAGTGTTATAAATCCTCAAAAGTATGTGTTCTGTAGACGACATACGCAGTATGACATCTTGCTGGTTTAAATCCTAATCCTCCCAGCAGTAACTTCAAGGGATAGGGTATAACAAATCACTGGCGGTATACCTGGTCGAAGGATAACTTTCGAATGTTTTTCGATATCTTCTCGTTTACTTTCAGTTCTCGTGTGCTCTTTAATAAAACACGTGCACTAGCACAAAAAGACAGGCGCACATCACATGAGTAGAAACACACGAGACACGAAGAACGAAAAACTATTACCACTATACTTTGCTGAAACAAAAATGCAGGATATCTGCGTTATCCTCTACGGGCGGAAGCCCCTAGCTATAGGACCACTCTCTCTTATTCTGTAGCCAGCATGTTTGCTGATACACTCCCATGCTGGTGCGCCAGCATTTCGTTTTTCTGAAACGTCACATCTTCCGGAAGCCTCTGTCCCATAAAACTAGGCTCAACAACGTCGGGAGTCTATTCTCTCTCCGTAGCGTTACAGGTTCACTGCAGCGAGACAATTTAATTTCAGTTACGACACAGTTTAGATAAAAACAAATACATTGCAGTAATCATCGACGGACCAGGTCCACATTAATATTTATCATGTCATTACATATGAAGTGACGTAGGTCTATTCTGATGTAACATGAATTCCAGATTTCCAAATTCCGCTCGTTGGTCGAAGTGGAAAGGAATGTAAGGGCCAAAAATTAGTAAATCAACACACGTGATCACAGATTCAATTGAGTGTGCCAAGAAACCGCATTGCCAAATCATGAATGTGGGTGAGATGCCTTCATTTTATTCGCGAATTTAACGTTTACTTCAACCAAGCGGGCACAGCCAGGATAATCAACAGGACATTTGCACCTGGCACAATAATCGAATAAAGCAAGGTGGAATCTTTTTTTTCTTTTTCTTTTTTTTTTAAACTCAATATTGAAATGTGGCCCTTGGGAGAGTGCATGCTGTATAGCGATCTAAAAGCACTATGTAATGCCGAACCTTGCCACACTGTAACGAATGTACCGGCAACAGTAATAATGTCTGTGTCAATACTTCATAGTTTTAGAAACCTGCAACAAGTAGGAAGAGTCACAAACTTCAAAAGAGCACTTCGGGAGCTAACATCTCGCGTCGCCAGGACATAAAAGAAAGAGGAAAGTCATTAGAGATGGCGCATTAGCTCTAATGAAAAGGGACGAGAAACAAGAAGCAACAGTAGCCTGTTTACGCAAGCACTCCATCGTTCGCATGAAGTAACGTACATAAAACATGGAAATTGTAATTCATGTTAGCCGAATGGGGATTTAAAACGCAGACGTACTGAATACGAGACCATCGTCCCAATCAGTAGATCTGCTGCGAAACGTTCTCTCCAGCAACAGATACGAGAGAAGTGACATGTGACTTAACATTTATATTCCACGATAAACTTCAACATGAGAAAGCACTGGTAATATGGGTAGAATAACACAAAATGCACCTAGTGTTTGATTAAAATAACATCGAGGGACTTGCAGATCTGCTGCACCGAGAAGAGATTACCTACTGATCTGTGTTTTGCTTCGGTCAACACTAAAAATACAACACTAAACACCACGAGGAGAGTTCTTTCCCGTTTCTCCCACAGCTAGAATCGTCCAGTTTAATTTGAATTTTCTATTAAGAGTGGTGGTGATATCATCTGAAAATCTTTACACGATATCCTCTAAAAGAGGAAAATACCCATTATTTGTTAGAGCACGACCGTGTCAAAAGAATATAGGAAAGCAAATTTCTCAAGCTGATTGTGCAAATTGCGAGCACTTGTTCGGCGCATTTTTGAAAAATGATATCGAAATTCCGGATGACTTGCTTCAAACTACAGAGACAAGAAGTGGATGGAGGTTGTGAAAGACATGTACTTGACCAAACCTAGCAGGGAATCCTAGTCGTTCCTTGGAGGCAATGACAGCATAGTACGTTTCATATCTTCCCCAGTGCCGTAGCCTCGCATATTTTAATCAACGCTGGAGCTTCAAACGACTTTTATAATGCCAAATAGGTCAAAGAATACCTTACGAAGACAAAAGTGCCTGCACTATAAATGAGGAGCCCTCTATCTAATTTACTGTGACTGACGTTGCCACTACACTTACAGGAACTACACTTGCCACAACCCAATACTCCCGACTCCATCCACCCCAAGCTACATTTCCGTGCTGGCAAGTTTGTAGTATTGTTAACGGCACAGTTCTTTATCAACATTTTATGCATATGAAGGATTCGCGCATAACGACACACGCTACAACTGTCGCAGTCTTGAAACCAGGCATATTTGTTGACAGCCATGGGTTATATGCTACGAATGTACCTTCTCAGAGGCTCGTGTACAATAGGATCAGGCCATAACTAAGAACGTCCCGACCCTAACGAACAGGTGGCTTTCCGCCACAATCGCAGCTACATAGAGCAAATGGTGATGTTTACCATATACCGCGAGGCTGGCTTCCAAAAAGTCTAAAAATACTAGCGGTGTTCATCGTCTCGACTGCTTTATTCAATGCAGTGTGGATAGAAAGCCTTCTTTATAAGCTTTCTGAAGTTGTAGCGTGCGATATCGTTCTTATTATCAATAATACGTTCAATAACTGAAACTTCAACGTTATTTTGAGAAACAAGATATAAACATGTATGACAGTACTGTGTTTCTTTGTTCTCGGTATTTTCCTAAACTTTACTGTGGCTTTCTGTTTTCACTGATTTCCTTAATTGTTGCTTTAATCAGCAATTATAATAAACAGTCAAAAAGTTACACATATGAACCGTTTTGTTTGGTGAGCAAAGAACCACAAATGAAGCAGCTGCCAGAAAGGTTTTTGAAGAATTTCCTGAATACAGAAAGCCGATCCCTCACTCATGTTGGACTAATATGCAACTGATAACCTTGTTAAAAAGTGTGTGGTAACGCATGATGCCTGTTTTCATCTATAAAGGATGACCATCTCCAAGTAATGTTGTGCGAAGTTTCACTGTCAAGTGCAATATTTCATGTACAACCGCCTCACAGGAAACTAAGAAAATTAATATCGTACACAGCACGGGGTGAGAAGGCATTGCACCCTCTTAGAAAAAAAACCCTTCGCAAAACAAACTCACTTATTGCTATGCCAAACAAGCAGACGTATCAATTCAGTAGCAGTTTGTAGCACGCCAAAAAATGTAGGTATGATGGTTATTGTATTGACAAGTAGCAAGTGTACCCAAAGCCATTTGTCAAAAAATCTCAAAACTATTTCGTCATTTACCGCAGAACTAATGTGTGCTGCACCCCCTCCCCCCCCCCTCCCTCCCTCCCGCTTTCTCCCAGCACTGATCCTGGGTACATTCTTGATTTCGTAAGTCACAATGCCAAATCCGGTTGACGTCAGAGGGGAAGCGAGAAAAAAATTGACTGTAGTCTTTCAAACCATCTCAGTATCTGCTAGAAATCATTAAAGAAATCACGAAAAATTCTAATTTGAATGTCTAGGTGGGAGAATTAAAACCCACTGCTTTCGAATACAAAGTGTTATCCACTGCTCCATGTCACCTACCAAGAATAAGAAGATTAAATGGCACTTCGTTTAAATGTAATTTCGCGCTCAAACTATATTCAGTATGCGGCAAAGTAACGGTGGAATAGAATATAAGCGAAACATTGGCGGAAACGACACGACATGAAGTCTAGACTGCAGTTGAGGCTCCAGGTCGAATGTTTTGAACGTCGAGGAGTGGATTCGTCTACGTGATTCTTAATGCGGGGAAGTTTAGTAACAAACTGCAGGGAACACAGAAGAAACCCGAGGAGTACTGGTCGTTTGCCTTTCGCAGCCAGCGGCCTCGATGCCTGGCACGTTTCGCAAGAGTGACGTCACAGCCGTTTGGTGCGCGTCGCTCCCGCAGCTGCCTATAGATAGCCCTTCCTGCCGGTAGGCGACGTGACGAAATGCTCCCCGCCTGAATGATAATAGCGGAGAGAGCTGTACAAACGCTGTCAGCTTTCAATGGATTCGTCCACATTACAATGACGGTAATTTCTTTTGGGATGATATGCATAACGGTAGTTCCTTATTCTCCACGACTTGAAAAGACTCACATCATATTTGAAGTCCACTGTCTACTGCAACCGTCCTGCAGTCCATTGCCCTGACTGAAATTTTTTCTTATCACAATACAAACCGAAACGCAATTTCTGTACCGTTTTTAGTGAAAATATCTAAGACATATCGTATTTAGCTCGGTGCATGCTCTTTATTCACGTGCATGTTACTTATTTACAGCGTTCTACATTTACGTTAACTACTGGAACACAAATTCACAGAAAATAATTTTTTTTATTGTTAACATAGCTGTATTATACTTCAGATGAAAGTAATATGAACTCCGCCAAACAACTCTGCAGATGTTCATGCGTGAAGCAGCTTCTCCTAAATAACTTGAAAAATGTGTTGTTACGTCTTCGTAATGGGCAAAATGAGAATATTTACAAGAAATTTTGATTATTCAGAGAAAAAAGGCCTTGAAAGTCCTAAGAGAACCAAACTTTTATGTTTCTCCATCCGTAATAACCAAAAATGGGATAAGCATAGCTAAATCCACATTAAGACTCGTGCAGAAGCTTCCGCGTCTTTCGACACAAGAAGATGCGCAAATGAGCGACCAGACACGTATTTTGCTTATGTTCGTGCACATGTAAAATATGGCCCAGATCCCTAGGATCTGACACTAGGAAAAGTCTCCATTTCTAGCACTTACCCATCAGAGTTTAACGTCTTGTCTGCGGCGGGGTCACTAGACACTCAGCACAAGCTCAGATGGAGGAAGGAAATCTTCCGTATTCAACAAAATACTTTCGCATTCGAAGGAGAAAGTTGTTGATTGAAATTTCGTGAGAAGGTTCAGCCGTAACGAAAAATGCCTTTATTTTAATGGTGTCCATCCCAAATCCTGTATGATGTCCGTGACACTCTCTCCCCTATTTCGCGATAATACAAAACGTGCTGCTCTTCTTTGAACTTTCTCGATGCGCTCCGTTAATTCTATCTAGTAAGGATGCCAGACCACGCAGCAGTACTCCAAAAGAGGACGGACAAGCGTAGTGTAGGCAGTCTCTTTAGTAGACCTGTAACATTTTCTAAGTGTTCTGCCAATAAAACGTAGTCTTTGGTTTGCCATCCCCACAATATTTTCTATGCGTTCTTCCCAATTTAATTTGTTTGTAATTGTAATTCCTTGGTATTTGGTGAATTTACGGCTTTTAGATTAGATTGAGTCATCGTGTAACCAAAGTTTAATGGATCCGTTTTAGCACTCGTGTGGATGACAACACATTTTCCATCATTTAGGTCAACTGTCAATTTTCGCGCCAATCAGATATCTTTCCTAAATCGTTTTGCAATTTATTTTGATCTTCTGACGAGTTTACTAGACGATAAACGACAGCATCATCTGCAAACATCCTAAAACGGCTGCTCAGATTGTCTCCTAAATCGTTTATATAGAGAAAGAACAGCAGAGGGCCTATAACACTCCCTTGGGCAACACCAGAAATCACTTCTGTTCTACTCGATGACATTCCGTCAATTACTGCGAACTGTGACCTCTTTGACAGGAAATAACGAATCCAGTCGCATAAATGACACGATACCCATAAGCACGCGATTTCACTAAAAGCCGCTTTTGTGGTACAGTGTGAAAAGCCTTTTGGAAATCTAGAAATACGGAATCAATTTGAAATTCCTTGTCAATTGCGTGTGTATAAAGAGTTGGTTGTGTTTCACAAGAACGATGTTTTCTAAATCCGTGCTGACTGTGTATCAATAGACCGCTCTCTTCTTGGTAATACATAATCCTACTACCTTCCTTGAATATTGATGTGCCCGCATCTCGTGGTCGTGCGGTAGCGTTCTCGCTTCCCACGCCCGGGTTCCCGGGTTCGATTCCCGGCGGGGTCAGGGATTTTCTCTGCCTCGTGATGGCTGGGTGTTGTGTGATGTCCTTAGGTTAGTTAGGTTTAAGTAGTTCTAAGTTCTAGGGGACTGATGACCATAGATGTTAAGTCCCATAGTGCTCAGAACCATTTGAATATTGATGTGACCTGTGCAGCTTTCCAGTCTTTGGGTATGGATCTTTCGTCGAGCGAGCGGTTGTATATGATTGTTAAGTATGGAGCTATTGCAGCAGCATACTCTGAAAGGAACCTAATTGGTATATTGTCTAAACCAGAAGACTAGGCCGCGCGGGGTAGCCACGATGTCTACGGCGCCTTGCCACGTTTCACGCGGCTTCCCCCATCGGAGGTTCGAGTCCTCCGTCCGGCATGGGTGTGTGTGTGTGTGTGTGTGTGTGTGTGTGTGTTGTCCTTAGCATAAGTTAGTTTAAGTTAGACTGAGTAGTGTGTAAGCCTATGGGCCGATGAACTCAGCAGTTTGGCCCCGTAGGAACTTACCACAAATTTCCAGAAGATTTGCTTTTATTAAGTGATTTAAGTTGCCTTACTACTCCGAGGATATCTGCTTCTAAGTTGCTCATATTGGCAGCTGTTCTTGGTTCGAATTCTGGAATACTGTGTTCCTTACTTCAAGAGCTATATTTGCAATACATATCCAGACATTCAGATTTTGTGTCTAATTTCCTGTGCTAAATGGTACCAAAATCTGTGTCACCAAGTGAACAAACTCTCGCGTCTGATAAAAACTGCTATGGAAAAGCGGACCAGGTTCACTAACTTCCGCAGTTGGTGTTCTAACACATAGAATACCTTACCATTCTACAAACAAGCCTTAATCTTTCTCGCTTATATTGCTGATCAAACGAGCAAAATACGCTGTAGGTCATCTGAAGATAAAACTCCAGGGCCTGACATCGGAACTGGCATTATTCCATTATATTAAACAGAGGAAATTGAAATCGTTTCTACGTTTCCTTCAAAAATAAAAATGATGTGTATTTAGAGGAACCGTCACACAGTGCTACTTTTGGAAACGATAGCAAATCTTGCAGCTGTATTCCGTGGGGTAACTCGAACCCGGAACCTTGCTTTTAGGGCCATACACTGAGCATAACCCACAGCCAGTCTGCTAGTACCTCTCTCAGGAACTACTGGATAGCTCAATGGGATGGTGCATTGCCGGCGAAGCCCAAGGATCCAGATTATGGTCCCGGTCTGACACACAGTTTAAATATGTCAGGAGGTTTCATAACTGCGTAAATTCCGTTGCAAAATGAATGACTATTTGATAACATGCGTCTATTTTACTTCTTCTGAGTAGAAAGAAAGGACTGATCATGTTTCATTGCTTATATGACGGAACGACACGTCTCCATCTACACTCCTGGAAATTGAAATAAGAACACCGTGAATTCATTGTCCCAGGAAGGGGAAACTTTATTGACACATTCCTGGGGTCAGATACATCACATGATCACACTGACAGAACCACAGGCACATAGACACAGGCAACAGAGCATGCACAATGTCGGCACTAGTACAGTGTATATCCACCTTTCGCAGCAATGCAGGCTGCTATTCTCCCATGGAGACGATCGTAGAGATGCTGGATGTAGTCCTGTGGAACGGCTTGCCATACCATTTCCACCTGGCGCCTCAGTTGGACCAGCGTTCGTGCTGGACGTGCAGACCGCGTGAGACGACGCTTCATCCAGGCCCAAACATGCTCAATGGGGGACAGATCCGGAGATCTTGCTGGCCAGGGTAGTTGACTTACACCTTCTAGAGCACGTTGGGTGGCACGGGATACATGCGGACGTGCATTGTCCTGTTGGAACAGCAAGTTCCCTTGCCGGTCTAGGAATGGTAGAACGATGGGTTCGATGACGGTTTGGATGTACCGTGCACTATTCAGTGTCCCCTCGACGATCACCAGTGGTGTACGGCCAGTGTAGGAGATCGCTCCCCACACCATGATGCCGGGTGTTGGCCCTGTGTGCCTCGGTCGTATGCAGTCCTGATTGTGGCGCTCACCTGCACGGCGCCAAACACGCATACGACCATCATTGGCACCAAGGCAGAAGCGACTCTCATCGCTGAAGACGACACGTCTCCATTCGTCCCTCCATTCACGCCTGTCGCGACACCACTGGAGGCGGGCTGCACGATGTTGGGGCGTGAGCGGAAGACGGCCTAACGGTGTGCGGGACCGTAGCCCAGCTTCATGGAGACGGTTGCGAATGGTCCTCGCCGATACCCCAGGAGCAACAGTGTCCCTAATTTGCTGGGAAGTGGCGGTGCGGTCCCCTACGGCACTGCGTAGGATCCTACGGTCTTGGCGTGCATCCGTGCGTCGCTGCGGTCCGGTCCCAGGTCGACGGGCACGTGCACCTTCCGCCGACCACTGGCGACAACATCGATGTACTGTGGAGACCTCACGCCCCACGTGTTGAGCAATTCGGCGGTACGTCCACCCGGCCTCCCGCATGCCCACTATACGCCCTCGCTCAAAGTCCGTCAACTGCACATACGGTTCACGTCCACGCTGTCGCGGCATGCTACCAGTGTTAAAGACTGCGATGGAGCTCCGTATGCCACGGCAAACTGGCTGACACTGACGGCGGCGGTGCACAAATGCTGCGCAGCTAGCGCCATTCGACGGCCAACACCGCGGTTCCTGGTGTGTCCGCTGTGCCGTGCGTGTGATCATTGCTTGTACAGCCCTCTCGCAGTGTCCGGAGCAAGTATGGTGGGTCTGACACACCGGTGCCAATGTGTTCTTTTTTCCATTTCCAGGAGTGTATTTTCTTGTTTATTTGATCAGCACTCTTTCTAATAGAACGGCACACAAGACCCGTCTGACAACTATGTACGAACTACTCAGCGATGACATTGCCCACTGAAACAGCACATATTCCTCGAACTATTATTATACGAAAGCAATCTCACATAACCATACCGTAGGCGAACTTCTTATCGTAGCATCTTGCTCTTATCCAACAGTTAGAATATTACGTAGCTGATTTATTTCAGCGTACGGACAACGTTCACATCCTGCATACAAGCCCCTTTGGGGCATCAAATTTCATATTCAATCTGAATCAGTGTATTCTGGTAGACATCCGAAAGCCGAAATATGGTTCATGTATTACAAGTCACCTGTATGGCCATCCAGGATAGCTGAGCGCGTTAACATGCCGCTTTCGGCCTACGGGGAGACTAGCCTGCCCCGGATCGGAATTAACGACGACGTCTGGTGGGGTGGCCAGTCTGGATGTGGTTTGACGACCGTTTCCCACATCCACTTGGTAAAATAGCCAGCTAGTATCCACGACGCCTCAGATATATGCTATGCAAACATTTAGAAACGTTTCTCACTTTTGCGCACGAGATTAACTCTAGACGCCGACAGATGGGTATACACAAATCTTGTCCCGAAAGGAGTGATGGTGTGAGGAAGGATATCCGGCCACCAACTACGACTAACATTGCGTCAACCCACATAACCACGCCGACCCCGTGGTGCAACGGGAAAAATGAAGAAGAAGATTACGCGTCAACTACATCTTGTTGGAAGCACACGAATATTGTGAAGCTTATTTGGTGGAAAAAAAAAACGCGTCTCCCATAGCAGAAATTTCATCAACCACGTCTTTCAAGTCCAATTATACACATATAACAATGAGGAATTTAAAGTAACGATTATTCGTATGGAGATCGCTGACTAGGGTTGTACTTTATGACGACTATAATACATGTGCCAGCACTCGCTAAAGAACTGGCAACCACTGCTATTCCGCGTCTAAGTCAAAGAGACATCGAAATAATTGAAAGGAAACAATATCGCAGCATGAAAGGAGTAGAAGCGCAAGGAGAAAAGACGGTATGTTTAAGATTGTTAGAGGTAATTACCCAATAATTCATAAATAAGAAAGTCAGCAGAACAGTCAAATGGGATAGACGAACTAGTTAGAATATAAGTCCGTTCAAGGTGAAACTAAAAGTAAGACACTAGTTCCGAAGCGAATTATTAGAAGGAGAATAACAATCGGCGACACATAAAAAGTGAAATAGACATCCGTAATAGCAGGTGTGAAATGGTTCTAATATATAAAAAGCAATACTACACAAGATGGGCAAAGTAAGAAAGCACGTAAGAGCAGATTTCATCAGGCGAAGAAAGCTTTTTCGCCGAAAGCAAGTTGTTGCTACTTGACTAGAAGGAGGGTGGTAGGACATGTTCTGAGGCATCAAGGAATCACCAAGTTAGTATTGGAGGGCAGCGTGGAGGGTAAAAATGGTAGAGGGAGACCAAGAGAGGAATACACTAAGCAGATTCAGAAGGATGTAGGGTGCAGTAGTTACTTGGAGATGAAGAAGCTTGCACAGGATAGAGCAGCATGGAGAGCTGCATCAAACCAGTCTCCGGACTGAAAACCACAACAACAACAACAACAACAACTGCAACAACAACAAGTTATTACTGTCATAATATACCTATAATCGAGGAAGAACTGTGCGTTCAGCGTACAGAGGAGTGTGGACAGTGGCAAAACCGAAAAATAATGAATTACGATGCTGGACGTTAAAACCGCAACACTAGAAAGAATACTATGTAACGAAATTTTACAGTACAGCGGGAAGAATACACGATTAAATTTGTAGATGACTTTTGGGCCGTACAGTGTGCGAAATTTAGTACACAGAGCTGCAACCTCTGGCAGCAAAGCAGCTCCAACACGATTGGACATCGAGTCGAACTCTACTTGGATTACAGATACAGGCAAGTCATTCTGTGCAACGAGGGCGTGCTGAAGATTAATGTCTGCAAACTTTTTATGTGAAAATTCTTAAAGATTTTTAAATAAAATAAAGTTTATTAACATTCTGCACCTTAAGTCTTCATATCTACATATTTATTTCTCAATATTGTTACCCTGGTGACAACGAGAGATCAGTTTTTTAATATCGTCGCTATAGAAAGTTTGACTTCGTTGACGGAGCCACAACCTCACCTCTACTTGCACCGCTTCATCACAATCAAAGTGAAGTCCTCGAAGGCGTTCTTTTAGTTATGGAAACAAATGGAAATCCAATGGAGAATGATCGTTGTAAGTGAACCCAAGGCGTCGGATTGAGATGTCGCACCACTCGTATGCGATATGGCATTGTCATGTTGGAGAAGAAGGTGCTCCATGTGCGGACGAACTCTTCGAATTCGATTACAGCACGCTGTTTCTCACGCACCGACATAGTTACATTACACACCACCATATTACACGATACAATTCGGTGCCCTCTAGCGGCAGGGGTTACAACATGCGCCAGCGAAGCGAAAAAGTCGACCGAGCAATACACATGACATGTAGTACATCAACCGATATTGAAAACAGAATTAAAAATTCGGAGGAATTATTTTTCAGCACGCCCTCGTACTTCATCTTTAAACCAGAGTTAATCAACTGTAGTGGCAAGCGAGTGGTGACGTGTAGGCCTCTCGGGAAACTATGAACATATGTATGTTTTCATTGGGCACATTTCCTGACCCAAGGTACGTGACGTGGATGAACTATCCTTCTCGGCCGAGCGTACAATATGTCTGCCCTCTCGGACGCTAGTTGCGTGGGACCGTTGAGATAACGTGTGGCGTTGACTACGGTCATTGACAACCAACATTAAAAAGCGATTTCTGAGTGAGAAACCCGCTGCATAATCTTTACTCATGCACAGAATGAAAATGGCTGTACTCCTACCTACTTTGTATGGATGCACTGAAAAGCTATTGTTTTGCATATCCAAGTATGTCGAGCACTTCACGCCAATTTGTCGTTTGTTGCATGCCGTCTCCACGGCGTTACAGTTTTACTAGCCAGCAGTGTAGGTGCGTCTGAAACATATTTTACAAGAGATACACTCGATTCAAAACGCACAAATGAACCCGAGTGAGCCTTTTAGTTGGTTTTCCTTTATCACCTAATAAAATGCTCCACTATACATGCTGAAAAATTTCACCTGATACATGAGAGCTGTTTTCAACTTTATTCATGACGGCTTATTTTCACTACGAAAGGTTATGACGCAGAATAAAATCTTTCATCTGGAAAGGAATGCTTGGCGAAATCTTTGTGATATACTAAAATCATGCGCCGAGCCGGGACGTAGACTCGGCTCTCAGATTTTCTGCGTCTAGAGTTCATTGATGAGGTATTGAGAGAAGCTACTTTATTGAAAGAAGCTGCTTTACAGTCCTAGAGCAGAACGGTGGCCTTACTGATGACATCATTTATTGATTGCGTAGGTATACCGTGTGCTTCATGAACGACACAAGCACCGTATCCGGCGTTATGCGGGAACCAATACCGAGAAGGGATACTCCGATCATTCCATACACTGTGGTTCGTTCCTCGGATTTTGGCGGTGACCTATCGGTTTCAGCCGAACTAGACGAGCTAAGGGCGCCTGGAGAAATTAAGGAAAATTGTTGCATCATGTAGCTCTCCCTATGGCTCGTCAGTATCATCTGCTCACAGAGCTGCGCATAAACTCAAACCTGAACCTTACAAAGTAACGCGGTCCGGCAGTGTTGCTCGACATCAGTACTGCAACTGGCTCTTGGAGTCTGTCCACAATCGAGAAGTTGATCCTCAAATGCTCTTTTTCTTCCCGATGAAGCACAATTACATGTGCTGGGTACGTGAACGCGCAGATAATTGACAATGGACTTCTCAAAGTCCCCATCATTCACGTTGAGAGTCTCTGCATGATGTGAAAAAAAAAAAATAGTAGGATGTCTAAATGCGGGGGGAGCGTTGGGTGGTCATTTTATGCATATTTTATTTGTAGAATGGGTAAAATAATATGAAATGTATGTGTCAGTTCCTTCGACGTTAACAGTGTGTGTGTGTGTGTGTGTGTGTGTGTGTGTGTGTGTGTGTGTGTGTGTGTGTGCTGCTCAATTATGATATGTTGGCTCAACTTACATAGCGAGCGATAAGGTGTGTGTTCCCATCCCATCTACCTTACTGAAACACTGAAATACCTTGGACTAATCCTCGACCACAAACTAACCTGCCGCTCCTGTCTACTAACCACACAACAAAACGCCCACAATAGATTATATTAGTAAAACTGTTAACAGACCGTATATTGGAATTACGTCTTTCCACCATCCTACACACCTATGAACATCTTAACCGATTCACACTTAACTTTGTTGATGTAGCTTGTATCTCTGCACCATCAAAATTTTACTCTTCATTACAAGTCATAGAACGCCTTGTACTCCACCTCGCGTCCCTTATCAATCTCTTCTCTTCACATGCACCCTCTATCAGTTCATTACATCCTCCCTCTTCCTCCTCAAATTTATCGAACATCTTTATCAAAATCGGAGGTATTTGTTACATGGAGTTATCCGCGAATTTTATTTACACAAGATACGCTTATTTTCTGTCTGTCGATCGTGGTTCATTTCAAAATGACATGTTTCCGGCAACATTGCCCGAAACCTGTCATTTTGAAATAAACAACATTGCCCACTTTTAGAAAAATGGTTCAAATGGCTCTGAGCACTATGGGACTTAACTTCTGTGGTCATCAGTCCCCTAGAACTTAGAACTACTTAAACCTAACTAACCTAAGGACATCACACACATCCATGCCCGAGGCAGGATTCGAAGCTGCGACCGTAGCAGTCCCGCGGTTCCGGACTGCGCGCCTAGAACCACTAGACCACCGCGGCCGGCCACTTCTAGATCATGTGTCGTAGTTACAGAGTAACTTGTCCTAATGGAACTGTCGACTGGCAACAAATAAGGCTGTTTCGTCGAACATCTTTGCAAATCCTATACATCTCGCAAACTTCAAGATAAAACTTTCGTTGTCTTCTCATTTCTCTCCACCCCCCGGATGTTGCTCTGCCCTTAACCCTGCAAATCCACACACTCCATATCACATACTAAGGAAACTACAACAGGTTCCCTCTTCCTTACCCGCGCAGACATTTCTCCAGTTATAGCCTTAACCTCCATACCTGTACCTTATAACAAGGTTCCATTACTCCTCCCAGCCTACTAACCACCAAAACCTACTAAATCTTCCTTTTATACACCCCAGTTATCGACCAAACATTTCCCAATCCGATATCATCCTCTCCGTGCTCCGTGCTCTTCCAGACATAACCCCCCCCCCCCCTTATTGCTCTCATCTTTCCACCGTTCCTTTCTACGCTTACGACACTTACTAGAACCTTAACTCCAAGCACTTGGCAAAAGCAGCATCGTCATTTACATCATAGTATCAGCCGCACCTTTGCCATCGGTGTTTTCATACTAATAACATCGAAATAAATAATCTTCTATTGCATTTCAATCTCATTTTATTCGTTAAGATGCAATATGACTCACAGCCCATGTGACGACCAATAAAGGAAAAAAAAAAGAAACACGTGTGGTGGGAAGTCTCGTATTATTCCAATGGCTATAATATGTAGATGAAGCTTTTATTGTTTAAGCACTCGTCGAAATCAGTTGAGAGTGAATAAGTGTATGATTAAACAAAGAAACAGTAATTTAAAAAACAATTAACAGCCGAAAGTGGTAATGTGGTTGTAACCTTTGAGAAGCTTACAGAGACATATGGAAACACTACGATGCCTGTGTCACAGATAATTTAATATTCTGACACAACTCATACGCTGGCTGCTCGACCCGTCGACTTGACATCAGCGATGTTCATTCATTCTTTCAGATGGCCTCTACTCAACGTACACAGCGTTACAACACAATGGAAGTTTGAGCCGACAGCACAGCATGGGAAAAACTGTGTGAGCGTAGCGTTGACCTTGAATTATGAATAATCTTGAAACCCTTCTTTTCGCTCACAGCGCAACGAAGGTGGCCGTGTGCTGCCCTGGAAGCGTGTATCTGGTTACAGAGTGCGACGATAGTGAAACGTCCGTTCACTTTTATATACAAAATGTGTTCTTATGTCCTTACTACTAACGGAAATCCACTTTGACTGTGGCGATCTTTTTCAGTTTTATTTCTCTTTCATGTCGAATCACAATCTTTTCTGAGTAAAAACAAATGCTGGCATAACCAAGGTCTGATACCTCTGAGGGCTGGAAGATTCTAATGATGATATAATAATAATAATATTTGTTTATTTATTTATTTAACCTGATCAGATTAAGGCCATCAGGCCCTCTCTTACATCGGACCAGTGTTTCACACATGCAGCATTTTACACATCATAGTTACATCATGACAGTAGTTTGAATAAGAAAAATACATTAATCTAGTGACAATATGAATAAAGAGTAATGACTAAGACCTAATAAAGTAAATACTGGCAGTATTTTTACAACAGCTGCTATACATAAAAATTATGATAAAAGTAATAATAATAACAGTAAAAGAAAAAAATGAAACAGTAATGGTAAACATGAGAAAGACTGGCAATAGTAATGAAGACTTGTGCAGATGTACATTAATATATTGGTGTATAAAGTAGTTGTTTACTGGTATAGCGAGTTTTGGGGAATGGAGATTCAAGGAGGCCGCATCAGTTAAGAAAAAAAAAACTGGGAACTGAGGAAGATCTAGTAGGAAAGAAGGAAGTAATGGGGTGAAGTGCATTCATTTACTGAGGAAGACATTACTGTTGCTTAAGTAGATACGTCATTAACTGGTTTTTGAAGCCGGACATGTTTTTAAGTTCTCTAATATAACGAGGCAGGTTAATCCGGAGTCGGGTTCCTGCTACTGTAAAGGACTTCGAGAAGGTGACTGAGCGATGCAGTGGAACAGAGAGGATTTTATTATGATGGGAACGTGTGTTTCTGTCATGTTGTTCAGACATGAGCGTTAAGGGCGAGGAGAGATATGAGGGACAGTGTACATTTATAAGACAGTAGATGAGACAGAGTGTATGGAAATCTCTGCGTTTGTCTACACGCAGCCAGGGCAGTTGTGCATATGCTGGTGAAATGTGATCAAAAAGTCGAACGTCACAGATATATCGGACGGAGGCATTCATGATCAGTTCCAAACGTCACGAATTTTCCTGAGAGAGACCTTGTAGGATAATATCGCTGTAGTCAATGACTGGAAGCATAAGCGTTTGTACTAATTTCTTTTTCAGATCGAAAGGGAAGAGTTTCTTATATTTTTGTAGGGCATAAAGAGATACTGATGCTTTTTTGCACACTGCAGTTACGTGCTCTGTCCACTTCAGATTTTCACCTATTATTACTCCCAAACTCTTTGCTGAAGGAAAGAAGTTGATATTTGTTCCATTTAACATTAGATATGGTACGGATTCTCGATGTTTTGGGCTAATGAGCTTAGAGTGACCAACAAGTAACGCTTAGGTTATAGATGGATTGAGTTTTAGTCTTATGTTCTGTGCCCATTTTGATAAAGCATCGAGGACAGTATTGAAATTTTCAATAGCTTTCTTAAGATTGATTGGTTTGGCACTTAGATATAACTGAACGTCATCAGCATACATGTGATATTTGCAATAGGTCAGAACCGGTGACACATCATTGACATACAGAGAGAAGAGTATAGGACCTAATACTGAGCCTTTGGGGAACACCTGACACTACCTGCCGCCATTGTGATTTTATATTCCCGGACAGGACGCGTTGCTGACGAGACGTCACGTATGAGCGAAACCATTCACTGCACTTGGTGAGAAATTTAGACCGCTAAGTTTGGCAAGTAAGATGTCGAAGTCGACAGTATCAAATGCTTTGCTGAAATCTAAGAAGGAAATGATAGTCGCTTCTGTCTATCCATGGCAAGTTTCAGGTCATCTGTCACCTTTATCAATGCGGATGTTGTGCTTCGATGTTTACGGAAACCTGATTGGTGTTCGTCTAATAGGTTGTTAGTAGTTAGGTAGTAGGTGAGTTGGTCATGGGCTATATATCCTAAGGCTTTAGATAGTGCAGGAAGAATGCAGATGGGGCGGTAGTCAGAGGGTGCTGTGGCAATGTCCTTTTTAGGCAGTGGCTTAATTTGTCCCAGTTTCGAGGCCTCAGGGAAAATACTTGTGATTAAGGAAGCGTTGAAAATGTCTGTTATAGAGGGCAGTAGTGGATCGATAATAATAATAATAATAATAATAATAATAATAATAATAATGCATCAAATGTGAGTATTCATGGTACGAAAAGGCTGTCGAAATTTAGGCTTGGAATCAAATCTACAAACAGAACGCCCTTATGTGCTCACCACACATGACAGTTTAAACAGTTAATATCCACCAACACATTCAGCAACAGGCAAGAGGGTGCAGCACTTCTACCGTTGGTTTTAAAGTAACTTTTAAAAGGACATAAAACATTTATGTGAAGCTAAGAGGGCGCAACGTGGATTGTCGCTTGATATGAGGAGAAGATAGAGCTGCAAATTAGCAATTGTTTTGATAGAAAATAAAGATAATAAGTTCGAAACGCTAATGGCCCACGAATTACATACACAAGCTGGTGTAAATGAAAAAAAGAAAAAAAAGATGGGTTATGTGACACGGAAGGGCGGGGGGAGAGGGCGGGGACAGCTGCAGAAAAACAAAATAAAATTCTGGTGTGCAAGAGACCCTTTGAAGAGATTGGTATGGTGGAGAGAGACGCAGGGTGAAGCTTTGAAATGATCATTAAAAGAGGTTTGGTTGCGTCTGATGGAAAAATGCTTCCCGCGAAGAAAGAGTTTAACGTCCAATCGGAAAGAAGCTCGTTAGAGACGGAGCATAAGCACGAAAGAGAAGTCAGCCCTGTATTTCTTAAAGGAACTATTCCGGCATATGCCGTACTCCATTTAGGCAAATCTCGGGAAACCTAAATCTGCAATCGCCAACAGAAGTCCAGTGTTTACCGACCCGACAGGGGTGACTAACATTCCATAACGAAATCGATGGGCAAACCCACTTTGTGATGGTTATTGTTCAATGTAAACTGCTGTCGGCAGGACGTTATTCCAGTAGGCAAAATAGAAAACGTAACAGACTACAGTTCATATCGTTACAAGCTGGTAATAAGCAAAATTATATCATTTCCGTATCTCGGTCCCGTGCGATTAAGATTTCTGTACCTGAGTGCATTCGTATACATTCCAACGTCCGCCTTATCATATTCGCCGAAAATCAGCTTGTCGCGTAAGAACCGATTGTACAAAATTATCAGAAAGTCGTAGATGCGCTATCAAACGCGCGCCACTTTTCTTGAGTTCAACAACCGCTCATTCTCGAACTTACGCTCATTCTAGAACTTCATAATTTATTTGTTATACAGTGTGTACAGCTTGTAGACAAAGCTTATGGCCAAATAAATAACCATGAATTTCGTTAAATTATTCAAAAGTATCTCCCGCAGACAGTTTCACAACTGGTTAATACTTCTGCGCCGAATCTCGCACAACTGATCCAGGGCCTGTTCTAGACGAATACTAGGATCCGTCACTGCACTATTACCTTAGGTCACCATAAAGAGCATTTTACGTCCAGTCTACATAATCTTAAGAAAATATTACTTGGACGTTGATGTTGTATGGTTCAAATGGCTCTGAGCACTATGGGACTCAACTGCTGAGGTCATTAGTCCCCTAGAACTTAGAACTAGTTAAACCTAACTAACCTAAGGACATCACAAACATCCATGCCCGAGGCAGGATTCGAACCTGCGACCGTAGCGGTCTTGCGGTTCCAGACTGCAGCGCCTTTAACCGCACGGCCACTTCGGCCGGCGTTGATGTTGTAGAGGCTGAGCTCGGATGCACAGTTATGGAGGCAGCAATGTAAATCTTGTGCCTCTTCCTTCAAATTCCACAGAATAATAAACTCAAAGACATGTTTGAGTTCCTTACTCGTCTTTAATGACTTACACAAGACAGCTGTAGAAAATTACGAGAAACATAAACTTGGATAGTGGTGGCGAGGCCATTCCGCGTAAGTATCTTCCAGTACCGCTCTATTTGAGGAAACAAACTGGCGGATAGCCCGCTCTTACTGAAGCACGGAAGCACCACAACATGGGCATTCTCAAAGATGAGGTAGCTGTTAATGCTTAAGCGTCCTGATTCCTACATAATAACTGACAGTTGCAGTCACGAAGTAAGAGGGATAGCGACAGACGTATGCAGAGTCAGACTGACATCAGTGATAACATTGCAGCACAACGCTATATGACCATAGCGCACCCGTAGATGAGATTCATGTTTTAGTGGTAAGACAGTCTTTAGACTGTATAGCAGAGATCGTCAAACCGCGGGCTGCATGCAGCCCGTGTCAAGCATCCGTGCGGCCCTCTGTTCACAGCCGGCCCTCTGTTCACAGCCGTATTTTACACTGAAGCGCCAAAGATACTGGTATAGGCATGCGTATTCAGATACAGAGATATGTAAACAGGCAGAAAACGGCGCTGCGATCGGCAACGCCTAATACGACAACAAAATGTCTGGCGCAGTTAGATCGATTACTGCAGCTAAAATGGCAGGTTATCAAGATTTAAGTGAGTTTGAACGTGGTGTTATAGTCGGCACACGAGCGACGGGACAGAGCATCTCCGAGATAGCGATGAAGTGGGGATTTTTCCGTACGACCATTTCACGAGTATACCGTGAATATCTGGAGTCCGGTAAAACATCAAATCTCAGACATAGCTGCGGCCGGAAAAAGATCCTGCAAGAACGGGACCAGTGACGACTGAAGAGAATCGTTGAACGTTATAGAAGTGCAACCCTTTCGCAACTTGCTGCATATTTCAGTGCTGGGCCATCAACAAGTGTTAACGTGCGAACCATTCAACGAAACATCATCGATGTGGGCTTTCGGAGCAGAAGGATAATTCGTGTACCCTTGATGACTGCACGATACTAAAGCTTTACCCCCTCGCTTGAGCCCGTCAACACCGACAATGGACTGTTGATGACTGGAAACATATTGCGTGGTCGGACAAGTCTCGTTACAAATTGTATCGATCGGATGGACGTGTACGGGTATGGAGACAACATCATGAATCCATGCACCCTGCATGTCAGCGGGACCGTTCAAGCTGTTGGAGGCCCTGTAATGGTGTGGGGCGTGTGCAGTTAGAGCGATATGGGACCCCTGATACGTCTAGATACAACTCTGACAGGTGACATGTACGTAAGCATCCTGTCTGATCACCTACATCCATTTATGTCCATTGTGCATTCCGATGGTCATTGTCAATTCCATCAGGACAATGCGACGCCCCACACGTCCAGAATTGCTACAGAGTGGCTCCAGGAGTACTCTTCTGAGTTTAAACACTTCCGCTGGCCGCCAAACTCTCCCGACATGAACACTATTGAGGATATCTGGGATGCCTTGCAAAGTGCTGGTAAGAAGAGATCTCCACCCCCTCGTACTCTTACGGATTTATGGACAGCCCTGCAGGATTCATGGCGTCAATTTCCTCCATCACTACTTCAGACATTAGTCGAGTCCATGCCACGTCGTGTCGTGGCACTTCCACGTGCTCGCGGGGACTCTACACGATATTAGGCAGGTGTGCCAGTTTCTTTGGCTCTTCAGTGTATAATAATATCCATCTAGCAACTGACAGCCGAATCCAAAAACATGAACTAACGTTAGGAGCTTCGTAAGAGTGTAGTTTTCCTTCTCAGTAACAAACAAAAATACAGAGATAATAATGTTTTAAAGATATGCTTAAGTGTAATTAATATCGGTGAATTTGTCCCTGAGTTGAGTTGGCTGCTTACCTCGGGGGCAAAGGAGTAACTGCGGGGTTACATGATGTGAGAGGGGGAATGTTTTATTGACTGCTGCCTGCACTGAATTCACGGGCATGCGTGACTCCTACCAATCAGCTACTATGGTATAAATTTTGACACGGAAGTGTTCATGAATGCGCAATACAAAGACGATCATCTTCAAATTCGACAACAAACATTAAATTAAAACCGAGCGAAGTGGCGCAGCGGTTAGCACACTGTACCCGAGTTCGGCCATACTGATTTAGATTTTTCGTAATTTCCCTAAATCGCTTAAGGCAAATGCCGAGATGGCTCGTTTGATAGGGCACCGGCGACTTCCTTCCACATCCTTCCCTATTCCGAAGGGATCAATGACCTTGTTGTTTGGTCCCCTCTCCCAAATCAGCCAACTAACCAACCAATCATTAGTGCGACACAGTGAGTAGAAAAAACTGGAATTTAAGTCACTAATCAAACTTCTGTCATGGTGTCTCATATTCAACAGCGCATCTAAATATGAGTACAAACACTATTATTAATCAAAATCACTCACATAAACAGTAAAACCAACAACACTTAACCACGCACCGAGCGAGGTAGCGCCGTGGTTAGCAAACTGGACTCGCATTCAGGAGGACGACGGTTCAAACCCGCGTCCAGCCATGCTGATTTAGGTTTTGTGTGATTTCCCTAAATCGCTTAAGGTAAATGCCTGGACGGTTCCGTTGAAAGGGCACGGCCGACTTCCGTCCCACCCTCCCCCAAACCAACCAACCAACTTAACCACGCAACTAGAGTGTCACAAAAGTTAGATCACTGAATTCGCAGCAGTCTGACACAGACCAGTCAACATGTAGTGTTCCGAATGGTGCCGACTTTTAACAATCAGCATTTTCGGGTCGGTCGCCAAGTTTGTCTACTGGGGGATCAGAACACGCTAATTTACGTAGGTTACCAATCAACAATAAAACTGGTACATATGTGGCCCTATGTGTTCCTCCACAGTGTCAGTATTGGCTCTTGAAAAAAAAAAGTTGGTCAACCACTGCAGTAGAGGGTGTTGTTGGTGCATGCCACCTAACCTATTCAGGTGGCGCTCGTTCAGCAAGCACCTGTTTGGTATCCCGGTGGCGAAAGAAACTTTTTCCAGGAAATTGGGGTTGGTAAAAAAAAAGGACAGGCGACGGCATGTGGTTAAAAGTCAATTACCTAGCTTACATTTCAAATATCCGCCAAGTGTTTCCCGGAGTGAAGGTATGAGACGCTGTTGTTGATGGTCATCCGGCTTCAGATACTAACCCTGAAACTTATGAGACCGCTTTGGTAGCATTCAAGCGGAGTGGGCCACATCATCAACATCATAAGCATAACAATACATTCTTCAGGTACTAAATAATTACATCGATAACACTAACACTTCACGAAATAAAATTGTCACCGCTCACGCTCCTACTCCAACAAGATGAAAGAATCTAATTCTTAAGAGTCTTTAAGCGAAAAATGCCCTGTAAGTTTACTTTTAAGCTTACCGCTGAAGCACCTGATAGAAAAACAGCTGAAGCTTTATTTAGTGCATATCATCTATATAATAATGATACCGAATGGTGTTTTGGTTAATAAAAGAAACTTTTCAGCAATTTTGACGTTTTACTAAAAAAGCCCACGTTTTCGATACAACAACTCGTTATTTACATGTTTTTAGGGCTACTGAAAGATTATTTCACTCTGGTGCAAAGCTACTTTCATTTGCGAGACTAATTCTCCGACATGTAGCGGGACGTGCAAGTCTTGCGCGTACAATATTTCGGTGACGTAGGTCGACGCCATGATCAGGTGCTACTGATACTACTGAATTACCGGTAGTAGCTGATGATGGCGACGAATTACGTTACTGAAATATTGTTCAAGACATTCAAACATGATTACATGCTCTAGAAAAGATTTCGCAGCTACAACGCCATTTCAACCTGAAGATTTACTAAATTTATTTGATTGACGTTTTAGTGTCATCAAAAGCGGAAGATTTTAGATGGACGACGAACTTCCCTGTCAGTTTGAGCTTCAGATAGCGATTGACGAAAGTACAATAACAAACGTGAAAGTCATGGAAAAAAAACAGCGCCCTGAGGTCGTGTTATTACCAAGACGGTCAATCAATCTCGTCTTTAACAATGGCAAGGCATCATCTCGCCATTAACTGAGGGCAGCCTTTGATATTACCAGTCACAAAAAGAGCCTTTTTAAAGATGAATAGAGCTTTTCAGTCCACAGAGTACCCAATATATATATATATATATATATATATATATGTGTGTGTGTGTGTGTGTGTGTGTGTGTGTGTGCGCGCTTGTGCTTTATTTAGCACTAAGAACAGATCAGATTACCGTACCAACACTATAACTTCACCATATGTTGAAATATCACTACGAAATAAAGTGACGTTTTCGTACAATGTGCTCCTGGAGTGATGTTTCTGCAGGTATCCCCTTGACCCCGTCTATCGCAAGACAGTTGAACTACGTCGTTCGAACGCTTACGTTGATAGCCATCAGACTTATCCTTCTATCCCTTGTTGTTGAAGCTGACGGCGTCTGTTATTAGCTGGTTGTTGGTAGACGTACGAGTGTGCGTGTGTGTGTGTGTGTGTGTGTGTGTGTGTGTGTGTGTGTGTGTGTGTGTCAGACTAAGGATGTGTAAGATGAAGAGGAACAATAGATAGCAATTAAATTTTTCTGCGGAGCTAATTTTTCAGTAAAGTGATTCAGAATGCATAGAGTGGGTCAGCACTGACTCAGACAACCGGTTTTGAGCGGCGTAGGCGTTTTCGTGAGGAACAGTAGACAGGGAAATATAGCAAACGCAGGCTCGGTAAACACCAATTCGGACCAACGATAACATCTCAGCTGCTGCTAGTTTGATAATAGAGGGCCGGGAAGTGACGCCTCGGATGACAAACACTAAACATCAGAAAAGAATTGGCTTTAGAATCATGGATGAAGGTCTGAACAAACGCAAGCTATGTGGAAGATCTGTATAGCCTGCTCTGGCACGGGAGCAAATGGACGACCTAGTTGAGGCTTGTCAGGACTTGTTATCCATGACTGACCGCGACGAAAACTTATTTAGAGCCCATTATTGCTAATGACAAGACTTGGCGTTTGACTGAAGATCCCTAAACAAAACGTCAGATTTCCGAATTTGTCAGTAAAATACCCGGAAAAAAAAACGAAGAAAAACACGCGCTTTCAAAATTCCACGGCGAGAACGGCGTAGATAATGTGTTTCTGTTGCAGTAGCGTCGTTCACAAAGAATTCATAACTCCCAAACAATAAATTCTGTGAAGGAGTGATAAAACGCTTGTTCCAGTCCAAGAATTTCGTTCGCGATTCCCCCTCCAACCCCCGCGTCACGGCATTGCATAATTCACTTTATTCACGACTATTTTCTCTGTCCAGAAACTTAAAATACTCCCCAAGGGTTACGAGTCAACTCTATTCAAGATATCCAGAGGGCTGTGAACGACTAACCAGAGACAATTATTTATTTTTAATTTCTGCTACCAAACACTTTTATTTTTTTATGTTTAATGTAACATAATACTAAGCGTTTCGAATAAGTTCAGTTCATTATCAGGCGTTTATACGTACATACATACACAGAAATGGTACTTAAAAATAAATTGTCTTGAACTAAATTAACCTAGAACTTTTTGTCCATTGTTCAAGGAACAAAAAGTTCTAGGTTAATTTAGTTGAAAAAAATGGTGCAAATGGCTCTGAGCACTATGGGACTCAACATCTGTGGTCATAAGTCCCCTAGAACTTAGAACTACTTAAACCTAACTAACCTAAGGACATCACACACATCCATGCCCGAGGTAGGATTGGAACCTGCGACCGTAGCGGTCGCGCGGTTCCGGATTGAGCGCCTAGAACCGCTAGACCACCGCGGCCGGCTTAATTTAGTTGAAGACATTTATTTTTAAGTAACATTTCTCTGTATGTATGTACGTATAAACGCCTGATGATAAACAGAAAACGTTCGAAACGCGTTGTATTATGTTAGATTAAACATAAAAAATAAAAGTGACTGGTAGCAGACATCAAAAATAAATAATTATCCCACAAAATCACGGTTCACAAACGTAGCAATTATGGCCGAAAATAATAATAACTAGAGACAACTGAGAGGGCAGACATTTCTGAAGTCGTGTAACGCTTTAAAATTCTTGCTGCCGGCCGCGGTGGTCTAACGGTTCTGGCACTGCAGTCCGGAACCGCGGGGCTGCTACGGTCGCAGGTTCGAATCCTGCCTCGGGCATGGGTGTGTGTGATGTCCTTAGGTTAGTTAGGTTTAAGTAGTTCTAAGTTCTAGGGGACTTATGACCTAAGATGTTGAGTCCCATAGTGCTCAGAGCCATTTGAACCATTTGAAAATTCTTGCTGAGCAATGATTCACGTCCAAATGTCCCCTATTTTGAGAAAATAAACATTTAAAATCCACATCCTTTTCATTCTGTATTTGTTATTGCTTTAGTCCAGAAACTTCTAAACAACACTGTGGATACTTTGGTGTGGCCTAACACTAAACGAAATATAAACTATCAAGTCAGCAAAAATAATCTTTACGGAGACCTAAATTTTTCGAAGAGAAAAAATTTAAATCTAGATTCCCACACACGAAAAAGAACGGCGTTCACTTCAAAATAATTCAAAACGTGATCGTGATATAGCTGCGTTCTCTGCTGAATATTTTTCCTGGGATATGGCGCTACCTCATGTTTGCTATCAAAGACTTTCGTATGAATCTTAACGAATTTATTGTCGATAATTATCTTTGAGGGGAACAAGCATGTGATTCGTTTGCTTTTACCGCAAATGTAATTTTCAATCTTTATGAAACATCTTGGTACACTTGCGATAAATTCAATGCAGTTTTTCAGAAATCTGGGTGTCGTTCAGGCAATGGGTTACGAAATATAATGCGCCACGGTATGAAAGCATACGTCTGACGACAAGAAGAAAGTAAGCATTGTCGATTAACTGTATTTAACATGAAACTGTAAAATATCGTCTACCTTTTTTGGGTAATATATTTTTATTAACTGTATTGTTGGAATTTGAGAAAGCCGATGTTACCTGCTAAAAATATGTGTTACAGAAACAAATTTTATACAAAAGTTATCTTCATACGACAACATATTCGAGATTACATTCTGTTGTATCTTCTTGCAATCTTGTATCACTATATGGTTAGTGTAACTAAGATGCATAAGAGAATCGTCAAGTTACTAAGAGTGAATATCTCGAAGTCACAAGAAAACAAAAAGCATTAAACTTTGGAAAGAGTACCCACTGAACTCAGTAAGAATGAAACCTCTGCGCCCAGTAGAGGAACATTATTATATAATACGAAATTAATGTCAAATGCTGATCTTGTTTATGCAGTTAAGAAATAAGACAATGGAAACTATATGAACAGAAAACGTGTGTAACACATGGCTGTTAGGTCAACAGATATGCGTAAAATGGTGTGGAAATTAGCAGGCGGCGTGTTTTGGTTTGAACGGAAAGAAAATCCTGAGCATTTACATTTTTTTTTTTTTGTTGCATAAACAGATCTTCATGACATGAATAGGTGATATTTAAACAGCACCCGGTACAAAACCAGACGTAGAAATAGTATTACATTTTGTAATCGAATAAGCAAGAGATGACATACGAAAGACAGGGTTACAGTTTTGGAACGTCAAGGGAAAAATACATATTTTACACCAGGGGGAGAGGGGGGGGGGAATATTATGCATTAGAGTGCGCGCGTGAAACTGGAAGAAAAAGATTACAAAGTTTTGGTTTTATGAATCTGTGAAGAAACAAATTGTAGTAAAAATTGCACAGTAATGTGAACCGTTTCAGCAACAGGCAGCTTGACAGATAGAATGACTCTATAAATTGCATAAAAATAAAAACAGCCCGAAATTCAATGCAAACTGCTAGGAAAACAAGGTAGTAATAATATAGAAAACATCCACTGCATTACATTATTTACAAGAGCAAATATTTATTAAAACCCCCTTTCTGAAGCAAAACAGTCATTCCACACACGATAAAACGGGCTTGGCTGATAACCTATGGCTACAGCTGTAACAGACCACGTGGACCTGACTCAAAAAATCAATAGTACTGTTAGGGCCGCTCTAGGGTGTGAAGAGGCAAGATAAAAAAAAAAAAAAGCACACGATATTCAATCGTGACTGTGAGTGAACTGGGATCAAAGGTTTGTTTACACAGAAAAAGGGCCACACTTACGACAACAGTCACAAACATTAAGTGGCGTAAATGCAAGGTAAATTACTGTTTCGGCCTTACCTCTTCCTCTGGAGAGATGTCGCGGATAGGCTAGTAGAGGTTTTGCATCGCCACTGACCAAATTCGTGTTCGCCGTTAAAGAGACGTATTCTTGTGAGCACGTTATCGAAACTGCCTCAGATCACATCAGGCGCCTGACAGGGAGCCAGGCGTGTGTGTGTCAAATTTGATATGATAACGCAAGATAAGTAGAAATGCGGCCATTGCTGGCTGCCCTTTCCTGTGAACGTATTAGCAGTGCCTCTTCTCCCGTATTGCAAAACCGTAAGCTCCTGGAAGTGTGTAATTTTTTAGTATGTAAATTCGGTGTCTCACACTGAACTTTGTCTCATGGTAACATACGAGTTGTAATGTTGCTATAACACTGCCAATAACACATAGGAAACTACCCTTCTTCACTGCCTCCTCTCACCTACGGTTCCTCGACCTGAGTAAAGGTGTTGTGTGTGAGAAACGTTAACTAAGCCCTACGTAATCAGAAAGATTACTCCCAAAGTTTGTGTTTCGCAAGTAACGCACACTCTTCTGCATCTTTAAACAGAAACGGAACAGTACTTGCTGGCAAAATTTTTGCAGTGCATCATCACGTTCAATCTTAATTCGCTGGTACATTATACAAGATAAACATTTACAATCCGGAAACTTAGTCACGCCGAAAATTGTAGGAAATCACAAAAATTAAATTAATAGATTTTCATAGAACATAATCAGGGATGTTAGCCATGGACTTCCGCAATTTCAGGTAACGACTGGTTGTTCATTTCATAATGGTGGGACACTGCTTGTAATTTATAATAGGTCCACTTTTGATAGTCATAGTTCCCCGGTACTTAAACTAGTTTTTTGCCACTTTCTTATCCACCGAGGGGAGTGGTAAAGTGGGTAAGAGAATGGACTCTTCAGCGACAGAAGTTAGGTTCAAAGTTTCCTCTGGTTTCTCACAGTCAGTTGAGGTGAATGCCTAAGCGGTTGTGTCAACAACGCTACGGCCGATTTCCCTACTCATTCTTGTCCAGCTAAGCTGAAGTTCCCTCCCTGACAAACTTTATATCGACGAGACGTTAACAACTTAGTTTCCTTACAAATTCTTACACAGAGATCAATCTAGTGAAAATACACTATCCAAGTCAATAGCGATAGATCTTGATTCAGAGCCATGGTGCAGATTTAATCCGACAGATGTTACGACTGGACGGAAAGATGAAGTCCTCTAGTAGCTAAGCACATAAATTTCCATTCAACGATCGAATCAGCTTTACAAAGGGCCCCACACTATCCCATGAAAATACGCCCATTTCATTACCGAATCACCTTACCGGCCCGATGGCAAATGGGATCCATGGATGTAAGAGATCGAAGCCAAATTTTATCTCTGAACCAGACTTATTTTTCAAGTAATTTAGATTCCAGTGAGCACGTCCGACAGCTCAAGATCGTAGTTGGTATCAACAGCGTGCTGTTAATAAGGGCGTCTTCGTCGGTTCTGGGTTGCCATCAGCCATCGACGACAGAAGTCGCATCACTGACGGCATCGAGACGTCTTTCACGTGCTACTTATCGAATATGGATGTAAATTGGACAGTATCCCTCCTCCATCATCACAGGTGAAGTTGATTCGACGTTAGATGTCGCGATTATTGATCACCCGTGGTTGTTCCAGCGCTGTTTTCATGGTTCATAGACGTACTCCTGAAGTAGGTCTCTCGAAATTCTCGAAAATTTCCGAAATTAAATGTCCCTTTCGTACCTCTTCAATTACCTTTCCTCCTCCAATATCCAGTAAATCTCGTCAACTAGCCACAATCGAGTTAGAATATGTTTCATAACACATGAAACACGACAGCTGAAGGAACTGATGACGTTCCGTTTATGTCCCTTCAAGTCACGTTACCTTATTTGATTATATCTACGTCTACATATGCTAGTTTTTCCCACAGGGTACTTACCGGTGCATGGAGGCATGCACTTCATACCATTAACAGAAATAGCTTTTAACATTGTAATACATTTGGCGCAATGACACTATTATTGATCTCAAAGTCCTCCTCTACCCTACGTTGGGCCTAAATAGGACTGCTGAGACGAAACTGTGAGGAGTTATTGCTCCCATTAAGTTCTTACCAGTTTCGATTTCAAGTCAGAAATAAATAAGCTAGCACAATATACACACAAGGTGCATCAAAAAGAATCATCCGATTTGGCACGTCTATATTTCTGAAACTAATAAACATATACAATGAATTTTGTTTTTTTATGAACGGGAAACTCAAAAAGTTTTTTTTTTCATAACTTTTCATAGGTGTTCAATATGTCGCGCTTGAAATGCACGGCATCTGTCAATGCGGTATTCAAATTGTTCCCACACTGCAGTGAGCATGTCTTGAGTTACCGCTTTCACAGTTGCTGTTACGCGATGTCTCAGTTCATTCATTGTTGTTGATAACGGAGGCACATAAACAGAGTCTTTTATAAAGCCCCACAAGAAATAATCACATATAGTCAGCTCCGTTCACCTTGGACGTCAGTAATGTACGGCTGAACGATTCGGTCCAGTGCGACCGATCCATCATTCAGTAATCCTTTGATTTAAAAATTCCCGCACTTCGAGATGCCAGTGTGGCGGTGCCCCATCCTGTTGGTAAATGAAGTCGTTAGAATCAGTCTCCAACTGAGGGAAATAAAGTTCTCAAGCATATCGAGCTATGTTCTTCCTGTAACCTGTAACAGTGTTCTCGGCAAAGAAAAATGGGCCATACACCTTTTCCCGTGAAATTGCACAAAATCCATTACATTTTTGAGAGTCCCTCTCATGTTGTACAATTTCATGTGGTTGTTCCGCACCCCATATTCCCACATTATGACGGGTTGCCTTTCCATTTAAATGGAATGTTGCCTCGTCACAAAACACCAAAAGTGGAAGAAAACTATTATCCGCCATCCCGCAAAGAACGAAATACGGAACTCCACACTTAGTTGTTTTCCAGCTTCGCGAACACCTTGCAGTAGCTGAATTTTGTATTGTTTCACGTGTAAGCGTCGACGCAACACACGCCAGACGGACCTGGGGGCATGTTGAGCTGTCGAGCTGCACGGCGAACGGGTTTTTGCGGACTCCTTCTGAAACTATGGCGGATGCGTTCGACGTCTGTGTCAGACCTCGGCGACGGCCCAGCATTTTGCTTTTACACAAGCAACCTGTTTCTCGAAGTTGTTCATGCCGTCGTCTAATGCTCTGTGCTGTAGGAGCATCCACACCATACTTATTACGGAAGTCACGCTGAACAGTTATTACTGACCCGCACTGCGCAAAACGTAGAGCACAAAACGCTTTCTGTTGTCCCGACACCATTTTTACTAGAACTGGAGTGGGCGCACACTGTTGCTATCTAGCGGGAACCATGTAAAACTTGAGAGTTTGCTCTTTCCAAGAGTACGTTGTTCACGCACATATCTCAAATAAGATAATAGTTATGATTTTTTTAATTCGGATGATTCTTTTCGATAATCCCTGTATTTTATTTGTATTTAGCGTCAGCTGCCAATATTTACACCAGATTTTAAATATTTGTAAGTTTGTACTTCAAAAAGAGTTGTAACTCTGTCACATCGAAGTACACAACTGCGAGGAAGGTCCCTGAGTAAAATATGCTACGTAATTCCCACTTTGGATAACGCTGTTTGTGGAGAGTGCAGATGAAAGTCAGGCACGCGGCAGTTTCACATTTCACTTAGATAACCAAGTCAATTTCACAGATCTCCAGCGCCTGGAGAAAGGTAACTCACCCTTCTCCATTAAGCGGTTGCGCTGTAATGAAGCCTCCCAGTGAAGTCGCAGGCGGACCTCAGTAGCAGCTCGCCGCTCTGCCTTCTGATCTGTCGGCCTCCATTTTACCTTTCCGCCGAGTCATTACATATCAACTTCCGAGGTCTCATGTCAAATGTACAGACAATTTCTTGAAAAGCAGACAGACTTCATTCAAGTCGAACTAACGGGAAACAACGCTAACTGAGCTAAAGAATCAAATGTCATCATAGTGCTTTAAATGCAACCTCGGTCGAAACTGCGGAACAGGGGATGCTTTGTGTTGCTACTGCAACTAGTTGCTTTATAACCTATTTATAAAAATCTTTTTTTCCTTCGAGTAAACAAATTTCTAGTCACTGCAGGCTCATATTTCGATAGTGGGTATTTGCGGTTACTCAATGATTTACATCAGTTTGAGATGGTCGGCGGTGAAAACAACTGGACTTAACAGATTCTGCCGTTTTATGCATATAAGAATCGAACAAAGAACTGCCTCAACTGAAATCTGTGATACTTGAGATGAACCAGAACACGCTGCCCACTATTAAATAGTGATTTCCCTAAATCACTCCAGGCAAATGCCGGGATGGTTCCTCTGAAAGGGCACGGCCGACTTCCTTCCCCATCCTTCCCTAATCCGATGAGACCGATGACCACGCTGTCTGGTCTCCTTCCCCAAGTAACCAACCAACCAACTATTAAATAGTTAAAACTCACCCATTTTATCTCCCTATCCCAAAAATATTTGTATTACTCAAGACACCCACTCATTTCGCGTCTATATATCTGTACACATGAGATGATATTGGTGTAACTATGTATAATATCATTCGGCTACGGACTCCAACATGTCAAAGAACGTGAAGTGGCAAAGTGTCATAACTCAAAATTTGTCACTCTTGGCGCACATGGCGAGTGTTTGTACACAAGCTGTTAAAACAACTGACGTGTTATTAGCCTCGAAGTGCAATGGACTATTTTCAAGTGCCACACCTACAACTTCAGGAATTACATGAAGTTTAAGTGGCAAATAACATCACATTTATTTATGTACGAATACATAAAGCTGCAGAATTTATATAATTCCATCTATTTTCACCAGCGCCACGATCCCAGAGACTAGCTGCACGTGGTATAAAATATAAAAAGACTGTTATTACCTGCTATCTTTGGATAAGCTTGTGGTGGCTCAAAAGCTAGCTGCTATAAATGAGGTTCTTCAGAAGCATTGTAAATCGACTAGACTCAGTATCAAAACAAAACATGCGCTATCTGAATCACAGTCACAGGTTCAACGTCCATAATAAATACGAGAAGTAGAGGAGTTTTTTTACGACAAAATTTTGTGTTTCGTTTACCCTTAATTAAGTGGTCCTACTAGTTTCGAGTGAAAGATCTATTAAACGCGAGATCTCCAGTCTTATCTACCTCCGTGAGTAGATCATCTTGCGAATTATGGGTTCCAACAACAAAGTTGACAGCTTTCAATGATGTAAAACTAGAACTGACTTAAAACACAAAGGAATTACAGACATCAGCTTCGAATGGGCATTGATTTAAATCAACGTGGAAAGTTGAAAATTTGTGCCAGATTCGGATTCGAACTCATATCTCTTGCTTACTAGGCAGATGCGCTGACTACTGCACCATCCGGACACATTGGTTCAAAAATGGTTCAAATGGCTCTGAGCACTATGGGACTCAACTTCTGAGGTCATTAGTCCCCTAGAACTTAGAACTACTTTAACCTAACTAACCTAAGGACATCACACACATTCATGCCCGAGGCAGGATTCGAACCTGCGACCGTAGCAGTCGCGCGGTTCCGGACTGAACGCCTAGAACCGCTAGACCACCGCGGCCGGCTGGACACATTGGTCATCGCAACTGCACGGACTACCCTCGCACGCCTCCCGTCGGATCCAGATTCTCAACTTACTCACACACTACTAATGTAGTTCCCCTAGCCTATTATCCTCATTACTCGAGGCATTTCGCCGATTCACGTAAGAGTTCGAGGCTGGTGCGCATCCGCGCTGAAGAGATCATGACCGTCCTCGCCTTTATTATATTATGTGGTGTGTTACTGGCTTGTTTAGGAAGAAGAAAGGAAGGGAGGTAGATTATGGTTTAACGTCCCGTCGTGGAAAGGAGAAGAGCATGATTCATTATTTCTGAAGGGAAGAGCTCTGATTTCTGAAAAGGAAGTACTACTTAAATTCGTCAGCGAAGCAATATCTGCTGCATTACAAAACGTATATCACTCCTAAGAGTAGTCAGGTCTCTTTTCTCTAATATCTCTGAAGATGTTTTCAATTTTCTTTTTGAGACGTGTAGGTATTTTCCATTTTCTCTACACCAGCCACACGACTACTTAAATAATAAACTGTACACTAGTTACGTCCTTCTCCAAAATTCGTTTTAAGTTGTATTCCAGCGAAGACTACAAGCTTACTGGCCGTGAACTCATTGTATTACTAGCACAAGTTCTTGAACGAGAGAAACTCTTGAAACACTGTATGTTTGAAGTTGTATATCCAAGATCCAAGATACAGCTGAGAAGTTCAGTAAATTGAACAAATATCTAAATGTGTAATCGTGCTCATATTGAGAAGCATAGCACGTGCCGAATACACTACGCTGAAGCAGATTCGTTTAATGCGGTGAGTTGAACGTAGAGAATCTGAAACTAGTGTCACAGTGCTATGATGCAAACCACGTAGTGTTGATGCAAACTGCGAACAACGATGACAAACGTGCAAGCGATGCTGATGCTAGTGAAGAGCGTAAAATGTGATTACGACTGGTTCAATGTACACTCCTGGAAATGGAAAAAAGAACACATTGACACCGGTGTGTCAGACCCACCATACTTACTCCGGACACTGCGAGAGGGCTGTACAAGCAATGATCACACGCACGGCACAGCGGACACACCAGGAACCGCGGTGTTGGCCGTCGAATGGCGCTAGCTGCGCAGCATTTGTGCACCGCCGCCGTCAGTGTCAGCCAGTTTGCCGTGGCATACGGAGCTCCATCGCAGTCTTTAACACTGGTAGCATGCCGCGACAGCGTGGACGTGAACCGTATGTGCAGTTGACGGACTTTGAGCGAGGGCGTATAGTGGGCATGCGGGAGGCCGGGTGGACGTACCGCCGAATTGCTCAACACGTGGGGCGTGAGGTCTCCACAGTACATCGATGTTGTCGCCAGTGGTCGGCGGAAGGTGCACGTGCCCGTCGACCTGGGACCGGACCGCAGCGACGCACGGATGCACGCCAAGACCGTAGGATCCTACGCAGTGCCGTAGGGGACCGCACCGCCACTTCCCAGCAAATTAGGGACACTGTTGCTCCTGGGGTATCGGCGAGGACCATTCGCAACCGTCTCCATGAAGCTGGGCTACGGTCCCGCACACCGTTAGGCCGTCTTCCGCTCACGCCCCAACATCGTGCAGCCCGCCTCCAGTGGTGTCGCGACAGGCGTGAATGGAGGGACGAATGGAGACGTGTCGTCTTCAGCGATGAGAGTCGCTTCTGCCTTGGTGCCAATGATGGTCGTATGCGTGTTTGGCGCCGTGCAGGTGAGCGCCACAATCAGGACTGCATACGACCGAGGCACACGGGGCCAACACCCGGCATCATGGTGTGGGGAGCGATCTCCTACACTGGCCGTACACCACTGGTGATCGTCGAGGGGACACTGAATAGTGCACGGTACATCCAAACCGTCATCGAACCCATCGTTCTACCATTCCTAGACCGGCAAGGGAACTTGCTGTTCCAACAGGACAATGCACGTCCGCATGTATCCCGTGCCACCCAACGTGCTCTAGAAGGTGTAAGTCAACTACCCTGGCCAGCAAGATCTCCGGATCTGTCCCCCATTGAGCATGTTTGGGACTGGATGAAGCGTCGTCTCACGCGGTCTGCACGTCCAGCACGAACGCTGGTCCAACTGAGGCGCCAGGTGGAAATGGCATGGCAAGCCGTTCCACAGGACTACATCCAGCATCTCTACGATCGTCTGCATGGGAGTATAGCAGCCGGCATTGCTGCGAAAGGTGGATATACACTGTACTAGTGCCGACATTGTGCATGCTCTGTTGCCTGTGTCTATGTGCCTGTGGTTCTGTCAGTGTGATCATGTGATGTATCTGACCCCAGGAATGTGTCAATAAAGTTTCCCCTTCCTGGGACAATGAATTCACGGTGTTCTTATCTCAATTTCCAGGAGTGTATTTCGTGGCAGAAATGAAGCGGTTGATGAGGCGAATACTTGCGGGTGATCCGTCAGTAAACATAATAATAGTCAACATGGACAAAGTACGACAGATGCTAGCACAAAGTCGTCGAATGTGTGTAAATCAGAATCGGAGGAATTGGGAATAAGCAAGGACACAAAGTTAATGTCGTCATTCAAAAAGATAACACCAAGAGGAAGGTCTGTACCTCCAACACACTATGTGAAGACCCGAAGGCAACCTGGTGATGCCTCTGCTACGTGAAGCGTGATGAGCAACTATTACGTTCGCAGTACACATTTCATCTGTATCTTATTAACTTGTGACATCAATGGTTTGACCGATTCCATAAGAGTCCTCAATTGTCAGAGAAGAAGGAAGATTTGGGTTTAATGTCCCCTCGTGAAGCTGCATCACAAGCTCGGACTGGACAGGGATGTAGAAGGAAATTAATTGGCAGTGTCTTTTTCGGGCGAACCATCCCAACGTTAATCCTATACTATTTAGAGAAACTATGGAAAAATCTGTATCAGGATAGCTCAATGTTGATGTGAACCCTGGTCCTCCCGAAGGCGAATCCACTTTCTTAACCACTGCGCCACCTTACTTATTGTCACTGACACGTGCACTAGACCATCAATGTTGCCAAAATTGTAATACAGCAAATGGAGATTTCTTTGATTTAATATATTAGAAACCTAGTTGAATTGCTTGTGATGGCAATTACAAAGAAAAATGTTTCATAATGAGGACAGTTTCTTTTTCATACCAATGACGGGCCGGCCGTGGTGGTCTCGCGGTTCTAGGCGCGCAGTCCGGAACCGTGCGACTGCTACGGTCGCAGGTTCGAATCCTGCCTCGGGCATGGATGTGTGTGATGTCCTTAGGTTAGTTAAGTTTAAGTAGTTCTAAGTTCTAGGGGACTTATGACCACAGCAGTTGAGTCCCATAGTGCTCAGAGCCATTTGAACCATTTTGAACCAATGACGAAATAAAAGCTGCTGCCACCAGTTGTTTATCATCAGGCGAAAATTTTCACTATCGACGTAAACGTGTCCCATGCTTCGATAAGTGTCTCTGCAATACAGCTAATTATACAGAAAAATAGCAAAAGCTATGTTGTTTCACGAGAAATTTTTTGAACACCGTATTGGAACTTAATTTGTGGATGACCCGTTTTATTTTGAGTAACAACTAAATTTCCATCCGTCCACATTTATCAGCTGGTTAATGTATAACGGACACGCATGAGGCGTAGATGATAATACTACGTTTCTTACTACTGAAAAATAATTACTTGTGAAATTAGAATAAATAAACTGAAATTTCGTTGTACGTAATAGCTTCGGATACAATAATGAAAAATTTCAATCCAGTTATCCCGAAAAAAACAACACCGTAATTAAAAGTTATGAATGTCAACGGTTCATAAACGATGTGACCAGCATCCATTTCATTTGACCATTTAGCGTAAACAGTGACGTGGGAGTAGCAATGCTTGCATCCCGACTGTCAGTACAGATGACATACTACTCTTCACTGGTCGGCACGAAGGGGAATTCAGGTTGCTAGTAAACAAATGGACAAATGGGGGACAAAACTTACAAACAACACCGAAACAGAACAGTCACCTACGTAATACTGGAACTGTAAAAGATTAGTGGAAGATTTAAAATATAAAATTGTGTAAGCGAAAAGGCATAATTTAATACAAGCTGCAATTATGGTTTTTAGATTGGGGTTGGGTTGTTTGGGGGAGGAGACCAGACAGCGAGGTCATCGGTCTCATCGGATTAGAGAAGGACAGGGAAGGAAATCGGCCGTGCCCTTTCAAGGGAACCATCCCGGCATTTGCCTGGAGCGATTTAGGGAAATCACGGAAAACCTAAATCAGGATAGCCGGACGCGGGAGGTTTTTAGAAGTTCACAAGTGTATGAAATATAGCGCTAAACAAGAACAGGACTTAGTTCCACTCGCCATAATTCAAGACACTTTCAGTCAGTTGACGATGAATCTTTTACATCATGGTAGATCTCCCTGTTAGAATTCAAGAGATCACAATCTATCTAAGCTGAACCAGACTGGTCGCTCTATTAGCAAAATATGAAACAGTACCCAGTGAAGCAATTTTCTGTGGGAAGTTATATACTCTTTGATAGTTTACTACAGGGGCATCGAAAGAAAGCTACTCTTGTGCTAAAACCGAGATCCTGAACGCAAAAGACGCGAAAAGCGTCGCCAATGGGACTACAATAAACGCACATACATTGTCATAATTATTGTGATCAATGAATGAGCAAATTGTGTCAGATCTTACAAGAAATGCGTAGAGTTATTCAGATGTTTACACCAGAAAGTGAGAAATACGTTAGCCATTGACCTTTCCGATTCTGGATCTGATACTGAATCACTGCCGACCAGAGTGGCCGAGCGGTTCTAGGCGCTACAGTCTGGAACCGCGCGACCGCTACAGTCGCAGGTTTGAATCCTATCTCGGGCATGGGTGTGTGTGATGTCCTTAGGTTAGTTAGGTTTAAGTAGTTCTAAGTTCTAGGGGACTGATGACCTCAGAAGTTAAGTCCATAGTACTCAGAGCCATTTGAACTGAATCACTTTTTGACCCAGCCACACAATGATCACACCACCTTCATAACAAATAATTTTTTTTTTGCATCTGTACGAAAGATTGCAAACGTTACCGGCTTTTCACAAATTTACACTTGGACGAGCACCAGATTTGGATTTGTAGGTCTCTGCTGTAAATTAATAGAGGTATGCTTCAATATTCCACATTGATTTCTGATGTTATAAAATAAGTCTCCGTACGCATCCGAGGAAGTACACTTTAAAGGAGAACTGCATCAAGATTAAAAGAATGGAAATGGAGTACATTATAAGTTTCAAATGTAAATTCAGTCAGGGAAATTAAAAAACAATATATCTCTGTTTGTACATAACTTATTTGTATCCAACAAATTGAAAAGATATTCTGATACCACAGAATTATGCTGTTCGCTTCATCACTGCATAAAATAATGTGACAAATTAGCCGGCCGTGGTGGCCAAGCGGTTAAAGGCGCTACAGTCTGGAACCGCGCGACCGCTACGGTCGCAGGTTCGAATCCTGCCTCGGGCATGGATGTGTGTGATATCCTTAGGTTAGTTAGGTTTAAGTAGTTCTAAGTTCTAGGGGACTGATGACCTTAGAAGTTAAGTCCCATAGTGCTCAGAGCCATTTGAACCATTTGAACCATTTGACAAATTAGAAAATAAAAACTTTATTAGGAACGTTCTAAGAGGCAAGTGCCACACCAAGTAAATGATTCGTTCTAGGTGCAAACAAGAAAGTTTCTACGTGTCGACTCTTACAAAGAAGAAAAAAAGCAACCAGCCACTGCTAATAATGCTATTAATTACAAAAATAGCACCTTTATCCATTTCGAAGCAACAGGTTCATCTTCGGAGGCCTTATCACGTTTACATTACATCTGTTGTTTGTTACATTGGTTCTTGGCTGTTTTTTCAACAAATAATGTACATAACAAATACAGACATATTATAAAAATGTAAGTCTGTCTGTATGTGTGTATGTATGTTCCACGGCTCCTCCTAATCCATGGACCAATTTCAACCAAACATGGTACACATATCACTTACTGTCTGGAAATAATTTCTGAGGGGATAAGAACCACGGACTTATCAACTTATCAAAGGGGTGGGGGTGAAAACGAAGCGTAGCTCACGACAAGCGAATTCCGACATTATTCATCCAGAGAATGTGAGCACTTAGTGTCTTGCAATAAACTTTATACATAATTTCAAACGTTTAAGGCAAAAACGTTTCTCGCTTACTACATTTCGCTGTTCATGCATGCATCAGGCATGACGTTTGAATTTACTGCGTCTTTACTACAAACTGTATTTGCGACACACTTTGCAGACAGTATTCACACATACTATCGAATGGACCTAAAAAATTATATAACCACATAGATCAGGAGATATGACGTCATGAACAATGAGATGCGTAAAAAACTACCGCAACACGCATGACGTTTAAATTTATTACTTCTTTGCTACTAACTCTGATCGCAACAAATTTCGCAGACAATATCTGCATATGTCGCTGAATGTGCCTACAAAACTATCTCGTTGTACAGCACATAGTTCAGGAGACACGACGTCATAAACATAGAGTTACGTAAAAATGAAACTGTGGGGCGAAATTCGCTGGAGATACAGGTTAAATACGTATACAGATATGTGTGAAATAACGGGTGATCAAAAAGTCAGTATAAATTTGAAAACTGAATAATATACATAGAGAGGTACAAATTGACACACATGCTTGGAATGACATGGGATTTTATTAGAACCAAAAAAAAAATACAAATGTTCAAAAAATGTGCGACAGATGGCGCTTTATCTCATCAGAATAGCAAAAATTAGCATAACAAAGTAAGACAAAGCAAAGATGATGTTATTTACAGGAAATGCTCAATATGTCCACCATCATTCCTCAACAATAGCTGTAGTCGAGGAATAATGTTGTGAACAGCACTGTAAAGCATGTCCGGAGTTATGGTGAGGCATTGGCGTCGGATGTTGTCTTTCAGCATCCCTAGAGATGTCGGTCGATCACGATACACTTGCGACTTCAGGTAACCCCAAAGCCAAAAATCGCACGGACTGAGGTCTGGGCACTTGGGAGGGCAAGCATGACGAAAGTGGCGGCTGAGCACACGATCATCACCAAATGACGCGCGCAAGAGATCTTTCACGCGTCTAGCAATATGGGGTGTTTCTTTTCGTTCTAATAAAACCCCACGTCATTCCAAGCATGTGTGTCAATTTTTACCTCTCTATCTACATTGTTGTTGTGGTCTTCAGTCCTGAGACTGGTTTGATGGAGCTCTCCATGCTCCTCTATCCTGTGCAAGCTTCTTCATCTCCCAGTACCTACTGCAACCTACATCCTTCTGAATCTGCTTAGTGTATTCATCTCTTGGTCTCCCCCTACGATTTTTACCCTCCACGATGCCCTCCAATACTAAATTGGTGATCCCTTGATGCCTCAGAACATGTCCTACCAACCGATCCCTTCTTCTGGTCAAGTTGTGCCACAAACTCCTCTTCTCCCCAATCCTATTCAGTTCCTCCTCATTAGTTATGTGATCTACCCATCTAATCTTCTGCGTTCTTCTGTAGCACCACATTTCGAAAGCTTCTATTCTCTTCTTGTCCAAACTATTTACCGTCCATGTTTCACTTCCATACATGGCTACACTCCAAACAAATACTTTCAGAAATGACTTCCTGACACTTAAATCTATACTCGATGTTAACAAATTTCTCTTCTTCAGAAACGCTTTCCTTGCCATTGCCAGTCTACATTTTATATCCTCTCTACTTCGACCATCATCGGTTATTTTGCTCCCCAAATAGCAAAACTCCTTTACTACTTTAAGTGTCTCATTTCCTAATCTAATACCCTCAACATCACCCGACTTAATTCGACTACATTCCATTATCCTCGTTTTGCTTTTGTTGATGTTCATCTTATATCCTCCCTTCAAGACACCATCCATTCCGTTCAACTGCTCTTCCAAGTCCTTTGCTGTCTCTGACAGAATTACAATGTCATCGGCGAACCTCAAAGTTTTTATTTCTTCTCCATGGATTTTAATACCTACTCCGAATTTTTCTTTTGTTTCCTTTACTGCTTGCTCAATATACAGATTGAATAACATCGGGGAGAGGCTACAACCCTGTCTTACTCCCTTCCCAACCGCTGCTTCCCTTTCATGTCCCTCGACTCTTATAACTGCCATCTGGTTTCTGTACAAATTGTAAATAACCTTTCGCTCCCTGTATTTTACCCCTGCCACCTTTAGAATTTGAAAGTGAGTATTCCAGTCAACATTGTCAAAAGCTTTCTCTAAGTCTACAAATGCTAGAAACGTAGGTTTGCCTTTCCTTAATCTTTCTTCTAAGGTAAGTCGTAAGGTCAGTATTGCCTCACGTGTTCCAGTACTTCTACGGAATCCAAACTGATCTTCCCCGAGGCCGGCTTCTACTAGTTTTTCCATTCGTCTGTAAAGAATTCGTGTTAGTATTTTGCAGCTGTGGCTTATTAAACTGATTGTCCGGTAATTTTCACATCTGTCAACACCTGCTTTCTTTGGGATTGGAATTATTATATTCTTCTTGAAGTCTGAGGGTATATCACCTGTTTCATACATCTTGCTCAACAGATGGTAGACTTTTGTCAGGACTGGCTCTCCCAAGGCCGTCAGTAGTTCCAATGGAATGTTGTCTACTCCGGGGGCCTTGTTTCGACTCAGGTCTTTCAGTGCTCTGTCAAACTCTTCACGCAGTATCTTATCTCCCATTTCATCTTCATCTACATCCTCTTCCATTTCCATAATATTGTCCTCAAGTACATCGCCCTTGTATAGACCCTCTATATACTCCTTCCACCTTTCTGCTTTCCCTTCCTTGCTTAGAACTGGGTTTCCATCTGAGCTCTTGATGTTCATACAAGTGGTTCTCTTATCTCCAAAGGTCTCTTTAATTTTCCTGTAGGCAGTATCTATCTTACCCCTAGTGAGAAAAGCCTCTACATCCTTACATTTGTCCTCTAGCCATCCCTGTCGATCTCATTTTTGAGACGTTTGTATTCCTTTTTGCCTGCTTCATTTATTGCATTTTTATATTTTCTCCTTTCATCAATTAAATTCAATATTTCTTCTGTTACCCAAGGATTTCTACTAGCCCTCGTCTTTTTACCTATTTGATCCTCTGCTGCCTTCACTACTTCATCCCTCAAAGCTACCCATTCCTCTTCTACTGTATTTCTTTCCCCCATTCCTGTCAATTGTTCCCTTATGCTCTCCCTGAAACTCTGTACAACCTCTGGTTCTTTCAGTTTATCCAGGTCCCATCTCCTTAAATTCCCACCTTTTTGCAGTTTCTTCAGTTTTAATCTACAGGTCATAACCAATAGATTGTGGTCAGAGTCCACATCTGCCCCTGGAAATGTCTTACAATTTAAAACCTGGTTCCTAAATCTCTGTCTTACCATTATATAATCTATCTGATACCTTTTAGTATCTCCAGGGTTCTTCCATGTATACAACCTTCTATCATGATTCTTAAACCAAGTGTTAACTATGATTAAGTTGTGCTCTGTGCAAAATTCTACCAGGCGGCTTCCTCTTTCATTTCTTAGCCCCAATCCATATTCACCTACTACGTTTCCTTCTCTCCCTTTTCCTACACTCGAATTCCAGTCACCCATGAATGACTATTAAATTTTCGTCTCCCTTCACTATCTGAATAATTTCTTTTATTTCATCATACATTTCATCAATTTCTTCGTCATCTGCAGAGCTAGTTGGCATATAAACTTGTACTACTGTAGTAGGTGTGGGCTTCGTATCTATCTTGGCCACAATAATGCGTTCACTATGCTGTTTGTAGTAGCTTATCCGCATTCCTATTTTCCTATTCATTATTAAACCTACTCCTGCATTACCCCTATTTGACTTTGTGTTGATAACCCTGTAGTCCCCTTACCAGAAGTCTTGTTCCTCCTGCCACCAAACTTCACTAATTCCCACTATATCTAACTTTAACCTATCCATTTCCCTTTTTAAATTTTCTAACCTACCTGCCCGATTAAGGGATCTGACATTCCACGCTCCGATCCTTAGAATGCCAGTTTTCTTTCTCCTGATAACGACATCCTCTTGAGTAGTCCCCGCCCGGAGATCCGAATGGGGGACTATTTTACCTCCGGAATATTTTACCCAAGAGGACGCCATCATCATTTAATCATACAGTAAAGCTGCATGCCCTCGGGAAAAATTACGGCTGTAGTTTCCCCTTGCTTTCAGCCGTTCGCAGTACCAGCCCAGCAAGGCCGTTTTGGTTATTGTTACAAGGCCAGATCAGTCAATCATCCAGACTGTTGCCCTTGCAACTACTGAAAAGGCTGCTGCCCCTCTTCAGGAACCACACGTTTGTCTGGCCTCTCAACAGATACCCCTCCGTTGTGGTTGCACCTACGGTACGGCTATCTGTATCGCTGAGGCACGCAAGCCTCCCCACCAACGGCAAGGTCTGTGGTTCATGGGGGGGGGGGGGGGTCTATCTACATTATTCCGTGGTTTATAAAGTTTCCAAATCTATACTGACTATTTGATCACCCGGTATATTAAATATATGTGAAATGTATGCAACATGTGCGTATGCGGCCAAAGCGGCGGATAAAAAAACTCCTCCTAAGCCCCTAGATCGACTTCAACAAAACTTTGTACACATCTTACTTACTATCTGCAAAGAAATACGGTGGGAGCAAGAATGAACAACCTCATATTGGGGTAAGGGTGATAACGGGGGAGGAGAGGGGGGAGCAGAGATTGACAGACATAGATGGGGATAGAGAAGAGGGCGACACAGATATGGGGGAGAAGAGGATGGACAGTGAAAGAGGGGGGAAGGGGAAACGGAGAGAGTAAGGTAAGAGTATTTGAGATGGACGGAAATAGGGGGAGGAGGAGATTTGATTGAGAGAAGGGGGAGGAGGTGGACAGAGAGGGGGAAGTAGATAGAGAGGATGAGGGGAGATAGAGCGTTGAGGAGAAGATAGAGGGGGTAGGATGAGACTGAGGGGAAGGAGGAGAAGGACAGAGGGGGGAGGAGTAGAGGGACAGAAGAAGGGGAGCAGAAGGATAGAAAGAGTGGGGAGGAGCAGACTGACAAATAGGGGGCAGTAGCAGATGTGCATAAAAAGGGGCAGGAGATGGGCAGAGACTGGGAGTGAAGGAGGTAGACAGAGAAACGGGAAGAAGGAGATGGACGGAGGGGTGTGGAAGGAGGAGACGGCAGAGAGAGTGGGAAGGAGGAGAGGGACAAATAGAAGTAATACATACTCGGGCATTGCTGGCTGATCAGGTAATGTAAACGTGAACTTAAAGATAAACCTAAAGGTGAACCTGTCGGTTCGAAACTGGTAACGCGTAAATAAATAGCATTACTAACTGTGGCTGGTTACTGTTTCCTTCTTTGAAAGAAACAACTTATTAGGTGCACAAAACCACATTCTTAAAAATGAGCAACTACGTTTTGTTTGTAATAATACAAGTAAAGAAATACAGTATTGGGTTTTTGACTAGTAGAACTGTAGTCAACAAACACAACTCCTCATATCTTTTAAATTTTCTCATATCTTTTAAATTTCTCATATCTTTTAAATTTTGGTACCCCAGAGTGAAGCACAGCTTGGCACAAAGACCATACGCCATCTACTAACGCATATTTGAAAGACTTTCTCCATTGTTTGGTACATGGATCGAGTCTAGGGACATGCAACAGAGTACCGTGAACACAACAGCACTGAAAACGCATTTCTTGAAAAAATGGCATTTACAATGTTTTCCATTTCCACTCTTCATTTAGTACCTACCCGCCGCCCTATTTATTGGACTAGTTATTGAGTATGGCCGTGCGGTTAAAGGCGCTGCAGTCTGGAACCGCAAGACCGCAACGGTCGCAGGTTCGAATCCTGCCTCGGGCATGGATGTTTGTGATGTCCTTAGGTTAGTTAGGTTTAACTAGTTCTAAGTTCTAGGGGACTAATGACCTCAGCAGTTGAGTCCCATAGTGCTCAGAGCCATTTTTTTGAGTAACAAACCTAAAACTAAAATTAATGTTATTTGTCACTCTAGGACAATTTTCAACCACGCTTTCGAATATTAATGAAATAGAAATTCATATGAGGCGACGGTCCGGAACCGCGCGACTGCTACGTCGCAGGTTCGAATCCTGCCTCGGGCATGGATGTGTGTGATGTCCTTAGGTTAGTTAGGTTTAAGTAGTTCTAACTTCTAGGGGACTGATGACCTCAGATGTTAAGTCCCATAGTGCTCAGAGCCATTTGAATTCTTGAGGCGACGGTGTAAATTGGGGTAATGATGTCACATTGGCACTAAAAGTCACCGCAATTTTGTCCAACGCCATCGTAGACGTGTCACAGAAGAGGATGGTTATCATACCCGCTCTTACCCACATTTCACTCCTCTTTTGACGCCTCTGCGTTGGAAGTTATAATAACGACACCTACCGTTGAAATAACGCGGTTTTCATAGGGTGGCCAAGAAACACATTTCAGACAAACCGTCGCTCAGAATCGACACGAAAAGCCGTCACGAGGTGGCATAAAGGGCGTCAATAAAAACACCCCTTCCCTTGGAGTGCTGATACCCACACATTTCGCGGTCTAAAACGACAGCTGGCAGTGCTATAAGCAACAGGACGACGTTCTTGACAACATTCGACACTGCTGCCACACCGCAATCTTTGCTCTGGTATACAGTATGGAACCACTATGGACCGTGCAAAATTATTCGACGAAATCTGAACGGCCGGCCGTAGTGGCCGTGCGGTTCTAGGCGCTTCAGTCTGGAACCGCGTGACCGCTACGGTCGTAGGTTCGAATCCTGCCTCGGGCACGGATGTGTGTGATGTCCTTAGATTAGTTAGGTTTAAGTAGTTCTAAGTTCTAGGGGACTGATGACCTCAGATGTTAAGTCCCAAAGTGCTCAGAGCCATTTGAACCATTTTGAACCAAATCTGAAAGTGATCCGAAACAGCCTTTTCAATCCCACTGTTTCGTGCCCTCCTGTGGCGTCATCACGGGGGTGGAGCAGCATTGACCATATGTGAAAACAAGGTAAAGGGCTCCTATAATACCCCGAATTCGGCAACACTCTCGATGCCACCCACTCAAATTTCTTGAGCACTTTCAAAATGAACCTGCGTTGCAATGGGAGACAGTTACGGGGCTTCGAAAACGTTATACTTCTCTGTACAGCGTATCTTTGAGGTAAATACACATAAAGACGGACCACGGAGGACTTATACGAATGGGACGGTAATCGGTAGATGTGATGTACATGTGCAGACAAAAAAATTTTTACAATTTCAGAAAACTGGATGATTTATTCAAGAGAAAGAGCTCCACAAACTGAGCAATTCAATAGCATAGTCCGCAGCTCGTGGTCGTGCGGTAGCGTTCTCGCTTCCAGCGCCCGGGTTCCCGGGTTCGATTCCCGGCGGGGTCAGGGATTTTCTCTGCCTCGTGATGACTGGGTGTTGTGTGATGTCCTTAGGTTAGTTAAGTTTAAGTAGTTCTAAGTTCTAGGGGACTGATGACCATAGATGTTAAGTCCCATAGTGCTCAGAGCCATTTTAACCATTTGAATCAATAGCATAACACGTTGGTCTACCTCCAAGCAGTTATTGGGCTTCGCATTGATTGATGGAGTTGTTGGATGTCCTCCTGAGGGATATCGTGTCAAAATGTGTCCAATTGGCGAGTTAGATCGTCAAAATCCCGAGCTGGTTGGAGGGCCCTACCTATAACGCTCCAGACGTTCTCAGTTGGGGAGAGATCCGGCGACCTTGCTGACCAAGGTAGAGTTTGGCAAGCACGAAGACAAGCAGCAGAAACCCTTGCATTGTGCGAGCGGGCATTATCTTGCTCAAATTTAAGCCCAGGATAGCTTGCCACGAGTGGCAACAGAACGGAGCGTAGAATATCATCGACGTAACACTGTGCTGTAAGGGAACCGCGAATCTAGATCTACATATATACTTCGCTAGCCACCAAGCGGTGTGTGGCGGAGGGCACAGTTCGCGCCAAAGTCATATTTCCCCCCCTCTGTTCCACTCGCGGATCGCGCGAGGGAAAAACGACTGTCTGAACGCCTCAGTACGAGCTCTTATTTCCCTTATCTTCGAATGATGAGCATTATGCGATTTGAAAGTTGGTTGTAATAATATATGCTCTACATCCTCAGTGCAGATTGGATTTCGGAATTTAATGAGCATCCCCTTCTGTTTAGCGCGTCGTCTATCTGCAAGTGTGTCCCACTTCAAACTTTCTATGAGATTTGGAACGCTCTCGCGATGGCTAAATGTACCAGTCACGAATCTTGCCTCTCTTCTTTGGACCTTCTCAATATCTTGAATCAGACCCAACTGGTAAGGGTCCCATACAGACGAACAATATTCTAAGACTGCACGAACTAACTTATTGTAAGCTATTTCCTTTGTTGAAGGACTGCATCGCTTCAGGATTCTACCAATAAACCGCAATATAGAGTTCGTCTTAGCCGTTACTTGTGTAATCTGATCATTCCATTTGAGATCATTTCGAATAGTCACACACAGATACCTGACTGATGTTACCGCTTCCAAAGACTGATCATTTATTTTGTACTCGTACATTAATGGGGACTTTCGCCTTGTTATATGCAGTAGGTTACACTTACTAATATTGAGTGATAACTGCCAGTCATTACACCACGCATTTATTTTCTGCAAATCCTTATTGGTTTGTTCACAACTTTCGTGTGATACTACTTTCCTGTAGACTACAGCATCATCGGCAAACAGTCTAAGGCCGCTGTCAATGCCATCAACCAGATCGTTTATGTAGCCGGCCGCGGTGGTCTCGCGGTTCTAGGCGCGCAGTCCGGAACCGTGCGACTGCTACGGTCGCAGGTTCGAATCCTGCCTCGGGCATGGATGTGTGTGATGTCCTTAGATTAGTTAGGTTTAATTAGTTCTAAGTTCTAGGGGACTTATGACCACAGCAGTTGAGTCCCATATTGCTCAGAGCCATTTGAACCAAGATCGTTTATGTAAATCGTAAAAAGCAGAGGCCCTATTACGCTGCCCTGGGGCACACCTGAAGTTACTCTTGTTTCTGTTGAAGTTACCCCGTTCAGGACGACATACTGCTCCCTGTCTGTTAGAAAACTTTCTATCCAACCGCATATGTCATCGGATAGACCGTAAGCGCGCATTTTTTGTAGCAAGCGACAGTGCGGAACTGAGTCGAACGCCTTTCGAAAGTCGAGAAATATAGCATCAACCTGGGAGCCGGTATCAAGAGCCTGTTGTATATCATGCACAAAGAGGGCCAGCTGTGTCTCGCATGACCGCTGTTTCCTAAAACCGTGGTTTCTGCAGGTGAGCTTCTCAGTCTAGAAAGGTCATTATGTCTGAACACAAAATATGTTCCACGATTCTACTACAGATCGATGTCAGTGAAATTGGCCGGTGACAACCGAAGGGGTCTGCTATGAAAAGAAACGGCACCCCAGACCATCACTCCTGGTCGTCGGGCCGTATGGCGGGCGACAGTCAGGATGTTATCCCACCGTTATCCGCGGCGTCTCTAGAAACGCTTTCCACATGGAATCTCCAGCTTTTCTGAAATTATAATAATTTGTTTGTCTCTATTGATTGCATATTCCCTTGGCTGTGGCCTCATTTGTACGGCTGCACCTTATGACAATGTTCTTTATCTTCGAAGATCCCTCTCAGAGATAATTTCAGACTGCTATTTCTTCTAACTGCCGTTCTCGTACTGTTAACTTTCGCAAGCCACTATAATCTCATACGTGCTTTCCCTTAATATATAATAACAGGTTTTCTGATTCATGCCTCACTGGAAATGTACTACTTAATGCTGTGTTCTTTTAAGTGATATTAAGTCAGTTTCATACGACGTAATCAAAGGTGTGGCTGTCATCAACCAGAAAGTCTGTTTGAAAACTGCTTCATTGGGCACGATCCTATTGAAGATGGTATGTTTTCGCTTCCTCCAACATCATATGGCTTACCCAGGCAGTTAAAGTGGCACCTCTAACCCACGGTGCAACTTGGCATTTTGACAAATCATTGCCAGAGGTGAAAAGAGCAATAAGCTAGAGAAAAACATACTAGGATGGACTGAGGACTGAATCCCAGACATTAACATTTGTAGTCCAGCACCCACCTATAACGTTTCTAAACTGTACTGTGAAGCACCTAATAGCAAAATACTTTGATAATGGTTGCTCGTTTAGTTACACTAATTTCTCGTAAAAATCCTTTTCTCTTATTATCCACCCTCTGCACAAGCCCAAGGGTCAACCAGCTACATCAGTACAACTAGAACAAACTTCAGCGAAACACTGAAAGTAGTCATTCAAATATCAGTTTTCATAACAAAAATTCCTACTTTTTAACGAGTTTCTTGACTCCCTGGTTACGAGTTTCGCAAGTAAGATGTGTGGAAAAAACACTCACGAAAACCTTAATCCGTAGGAGATTAACAAAATAAAATGCCTTGACCATCAGACGTCTTGTCGAATACCATATATAATATCGAGCGTCTTTTCTTGCGTGACTCAAATGAAAACACATTTACATGGGCTGCAGATTCCTCGACTTGCGCCATAGGGTGGTGGGGTTTCGGGTTCCGCTGGATAGGTCAGGGGTCCACTACACGCAACAAGCGGCTACACGGGTAGCAGGGGTTGTGTGGCGTGGGCTGGGCGGTTTTTTAGGTTAGATGGCCTTGGGCATGTACAGAAAGGGCAACAGCCTCAACGGGTGCGGGGCAAAGTCAGGACATGCGGGGACCAAGCAGCAATCGGTATTGTAATTGTCAACTGTCGAAGCTGCGTTGGTAAAGTACCGGAACTTCAAGCGCTGATAGAAAGCACCGAAGCTGAAATCGTTATAGGTACAGAAAGCTGGCTTAAGCCAGAGATAAATTCTGCCGAAATTTGGAAGGATAGATTGCATGCAACCGGTGGTGGAGTGTTCGTCACTGTTAGTAGTAGTTTATCCTGTAGTGAAGTAGAAGTGGATAGTTCCTGTGAATTATTATGGGTGGAGGTTACACTCAACAACCGAGTTAGGTTAATAATTGGCTCCTTTTACCGACCTCCCGACTCAGCAGCGTTAGTGGCAGAACAACTGAGAGAAAATTTGGAATACATTTCACATAAATTTCCTCAGCATGTTATAGTCTTAGGTGGAGATTTCAATTTACCAGATATAGACTGGGACACTCAGATGTTTAGGACGGGTGGTAGGGACAGAGCATCGAGTGACATTATACTGAGTGCACTATCCGAAAATTACCTCGAGCAATTAAACAGAGAACCGACTCGTGGAGATAACATCTTGGACCTACTGATAACAAACAGACCCGAACTTTTCGACTCTGTAAGTGCAGAACAGGGAATCAGTGATCATAAGGCCGTTGCAGCATCCCTGAATATGGAAGTTCATAGGAATATAAAAAAAGGGAGGAAGGTTTATCTGTTTAGCGAGGGTAATAGAAGGCAGATTTCAGACTACCTAACAGATCAAAACGAAAATTTCTGTTCCGACACTGACAATGTTGAGTGTTTATGGAAAAAGTTCAAGGCAATCGTAAAATGCGTTTTAGACAGGCACATGCCGAGTAAAACTGTGAGGGACGGGAAAAACCCACCGTGGTACAACAACGAAGTTAGGAAACTACTGCGAAAGCAAAGAGAGCTTCACTCCACGTTTAAACGCAGCCAAAACCTCTCAGACAAACAGAAGCTAAACGATGTCAAAGTTAGAGTAAGGAGGGCTATGCGAGAAGCGTTCAGTGAATTCGAAAGTAAAATTCTATGTACCGACTTGACAGAAAATCCTAGGAAGTTCTGGTCTTACGTTAAATCAGTAAGTGGCTCGAAACAGCATATCCAGACACTCCGGGATGATGATGGCATTGAAACAGAGGATGACACGCGTAAGGCTGAAATACTAAACACCTTTTTCCAAAGCTGTTTCACAGAGGAAGACCGCACTGCAGTTCCTTCTCTAAATCCTCGCACAAACGAAAAAATGGCTGACATCGAAATAAGTGTCCAAGGAATAGAAAAGCAACTGGAATCACTCAACAGAGGAACGTCCACTGGACCTGACGGGATACCAATTCGATTCTACACAGAGTACGCGAAAGAACTTGCCCCCCTTCTAACAGCCGTGTACCGCAAGTCTCTAGAGGAACGGAGGGTTCCAAATGATTGGAAAAGAGCACAGGTAGTCCCAGTCTTCAAGAAGGGTCGTCGAGCAGATGCGCAAAACTATAGACCTATATCTCTGACGTCGATCTGTTGTAGAATTTTAGAACATGCTTTTTGCTCGAGTATCATGTCGTTTTTGGAAACCCAGAATCTACTATGTAGGAATCAACATGGATTCCGGAAACAGCGATCGTGTGAGACCCAACTCGCGTTATTTCTTCATGAGACCCAGAAAATATTAGATACAGGCTCCCAGGTAGATGCTATTTTTCTTGACTTCCGGAAGGCGTTCGATACAGTTCCGCACTGTCGCCTGATAAACAAAGTAAGAGCCTACGGAATATCAGACCAGCTGTGTGGCTGGATTGAAGAGTTTTTAGCCAACAGAACACAGCATGTTGTTATCAATGGAGAGACGTCTACAGACGTTAAAGTAACCTCTGGCGTGCCACAGGGGAGTGTTATGGGACTATTGCTTTTCACAATATATATAAATGACCTAGTAGATAGTGTCGGAAGTTCCATGCGGCTTTTCGTGGATGATGTTGTAGTATACAGAGAAGTTGCAGCATTAGAAAATTGTAGCGAAATGCAGGAAGATCTGCAGCGGATAGGCACTTGGTGCAGGGAGTGGCAACTGTCCCTTAACATAGACAAATGTAATGTATTGCGAATACATAGAAAGAAGGATCCTTTATTGTATGATTATATGATAGCGGAACAAACACTGGTAGCAGTTACTTCTGTAAAATATCTGGGAGTATGCGTGCGGAACGATTTGAAGTGGAATGATCATATAAAATTAATTGTTGGTAAGGCGGGTACCAGGTTGAGATTCATTGGGAGAGTGCTTAGAAAATGTAGTCCATCAACAAAGGAGGTGGCTTACAAAACACTCGTTCGACCTATACTTGAGTATTGCTCATCAGTGTGGGATCCGTACCAGATCAGGTTGACGGAGGAGATAGAGAAGATCCAAAGAAGAGCGGCGCGTTTCGTCACAGGGTTATTTGGTAACCGTGATAGCGTTACGGAGATGTTTAATAAACTCAAGTGGCAGACTCTGCAAGAGAGGCGCTCTGCATCGCGGTGTAGCTTGCTCGCCAGGTTTCGAGAGGGTGCGTTTCTGGATGAGGTATCGAATATATTGCTTCCCCCTACTTATACCTCCCGAGGAGATCACGAATGTAAAATTAGAGAGATTAGAGCGCGCACGGAGGCTTTCAGACAGTCGTTCTTCCCGCGAACCATACGCGACTGGAACAGGAAAGGGAGGTAATGACAGTGGCACGTAAAGTGCCCTCCGCCACACACCGTTGGGTGGCTTGCGGAGTATAAATGTAGATGTAGATGTAGGTGTACATGTCAGTGTAAGACGCCTGCGCGATATCAGTGGCATACGACGCGTTATGCCGAAGCGTTGGAGTGCCGTCGCCTTAACAAAGCTTACCGATGATTAACAGCAGCTGCGTTTGAAGGTTGCTTGATAACGCCGTGACACCCTTATCGCTACTGCTACGATTGTCACGTAGAAGAATTCGATAAAATGCCATAAGCTATTGTCGTAAAGTTAAACTTATCTCTAGGCGCTGGAACTCGAAATGCCGGCCGAAGTGGCCGTGCGGTTAAAGGCGCTGCAGTCTGGAACCGTAGGACCGCTACGGTCGCAGGTTCGAATCCTGCCTCGGGCATGGATGTTTGTGATGTCCTTAGGTTAGTTAGGTTTAACTAGTTCTAAGTTCTAGGGGACTAATGACCTCAGCAGTTGAGTCCCATAGTGCTCAGAGCCATTTGAACCATTTGAAACATCTTCCTTGAACAATCTGAGTCTTATGCTACGGTATTACCTGATTTCAAGAATGACCTAAACTCTACGTTCACAATGGACGGCAGAACGAGAGGGTAGACATTAGTAATCATGACGCCCGTCATCAACCTATTTAGAAATTAACAACCATGTTCTGTGATAGTAACACTTTAATTTCCTCCACTCTGCGTTTCGCAGGTTACACCATCATCATCATCAGGATAGCATGACCATTGAAACCAGTAATTAAAGTGAATAAAGTTTAGCCCACAACATAACAAATGGCTCTGAGCACTATGGGACTTAACATCTTAGGTCATCAGTTGCCTAGAACTTAGAACTACTTAAACCTAACTAACCTAAGGACATCACACACATCCATGCCCGAGGCAGGATTCGAACCTGCGACCGTAGCAGCCCCGCGGTTCCGGACTGCAGCGCTAGAACCGCACGGCCACCGCGGCCGGCCAACATAACATAATTGTTATCTGTTGATTATTAATGATTCCTAAAAAAGCGCTCCGTTATGGACGATGCAATATTTGTTCAATGTAGATAGCCAGTCCGTCGTTATTATTATTATTTGCATACATTTTTACACAGACAGGTTTATTTCGTATGAGAGACAGAGGACAGTTATTATTCAGCACTGCAGAAGGTTGAATTACGCCATTTATACGTATCCAGTTTCCTCACTTTTGTCACCCATCAAATGCCTATGAGACAGGCTGAGAGTTCCGTGCCACATGTTCAGCGATATTGTTGGAGATACCAATGTCAAAATGCTTTCTAATAAGGAGCGCTAATCTGATCTAATATGTAACCAAGTAGAACCAGACCGTGAATTTTCAAACTACGCGAGAAAATAAACTGTAATTCAGCAAGCACCGACGACCAAACATTCAAAGACTAATGCGATGTTGCGGTGCTGCGCTACCTCCATTATTCGAGTTTATAATCAACCCAAATACGTAACTGTTGCAGTTTTGTTTCATCAATAACAGTTTTGCGAAAAACAGTACTCTAAGTGGATGCGCATTAAAAATAACACGATATTTTAAAATCATTCATAAATATGGGCATCATATCAACAGGCATAGTTTATGGCGTTGTTACCACGAGGGGTGGATTCAGCAGCCAAATAGTGAAGGTCTTCCTTCGTCCGCAAACAATGGCATATTCTTTGACGAAGTGTGTTATGTCATGAATGAGCTGGATGAGTTTAAGTGACTCTGATGAGAATGCGTTGTGCTTCAGTGTCGTGTTTGTTTTGTTGACCACAAAACAAAAAGAAAGAACGGAGATGGTGAAATCAGGTGCCAATACACAAACTGCTCCTCATGATTAGCATCAAGGGGACCACAAAGCCTACAGTCCTCATCCGACGGGCGGATCACCAACAGCATTACACGGCCTCACATCTTGAAACCTGCTGGCCGGGTTGGCCGAGCGGTTCTAGGCGCTACAGTCTGGAACCGCGCGACCGCCAAGGTCGCAGGTTCGAATCCTGCCTCGGGCATGGATGTGTGTGATGTCCTTAGGTTAGTTAGGTTTAATTAGTTCTAAGTTCTAGGCGACTGATGACCTCAGAAGTTAAGTCGCATAGTTCTCAGAGCCATTTGAACCATCTTGAAACCCTGCAGAGAGGCATGGAATTTAACCTAGGACATTGGGGCACTGTCTTGTGATCAGGAACTGTCTGCAAACACCTACGCCCCCTAAATACTAACGATGGAAATTTCTTCCAGCACAAGGTCTCAAACCAGCTATCTTAGCATCGAGTGCCACTGGAGAAGCGCACCATAGCGACCCGGTTTGCGGAGACAGGTCTTTCGAACCACAGTATTCTTAACTCAATTTTTTTATTTATTTTTTTTTTTTTTAGAAAAATCACAGACCTATCGTAAGACCAGGCTTAAGAGTCAAGAAATTTCTGACTTCCACAACCGCATATAATGACACCCTCACTAGTTGAGTTTTTCAATAATATGACTTTGTTCAAAACGTAATAATGTCGTTGGCTCGTGAAACGGTGACCGACGTTCGAATCGAGCATCACTGCACAGGCATGCGAAAGTGACAGCAGCTGTGTATAACTGGCACATAGTGTACAGGGTTATTCAAAAATACGTAAACTAAACTCCGTCCGAACAGGTCTCGGAAGGCCCAACACTACCGGCCGACCGTCGTGTTATCCTCGGCTGTTAGGCGTCAGTGGATGCGGATATGGAGTGGCATGTGGACAGCACACCGCTCTCCCGGCCGTTGTCAGTTTCTGTGAACGGAGCCGCTACTTCACAATTACGTAGCTCCTCAATTGGTCTCACAAGGGCTGAGTGCACCCCTATTCATAAATACCTACGTGATTTCAAAATATGACTGAGCGAAAACTATAAGACATACACAACATACCATACACACATATGAATGGGTAAAGCATCTCTCCAAGTTTTTCACTCACATTAAGGGTGCTTAATTTTGGCATCGTTTGTGACGCAACAAATATCAAGTTCCGCTTGTAAACCATTGAAGTCGCGGACACGAACTGCTCGGGAAGGCACGGTAGTATCTCACTTTGGAAATCTGTTTTCAATGGGTTGCCTATCTATAGTCGTGAACAAATTGGATACGGCAATACGGAGTGGATGATTTGTCTACATGTTCTGACACGCCTTCCCTCTAGTGCGCATTAAGGGTCGAAACTTGAATAAATTCTGTATCCATTGACATGCGTAATTTTTCTGTATGTGTAATCTTTCTGAATAATCCTGTATACAGTTAAGAGCTACCACGTCCACCACATTGTCTGCCTCTGTAGCTCAGGGTCAGGCTGCTATGTGCACGACCCATTTCGATTCCTGGTACAGCTTTGGTGTAAGGACTGGAACGGTGTGCACACAGCGTCGTGATGCCAAATGAGGAGCTACTTGATTGAGAAGTGGCGGCTCCATGACCAAGAAAGCCGAATGACAGCGAGAGCGGTGTATGGACCTCATGCCCATTCATATTGCATGTAAAGGATGACATGGCGGTCGGTCGGCCCCGATTGGCTCGCCTGGTCCACAACGTGGAGCTTAGCTTAGCTTTGCTATCCTAAGTCCACCAAGTCCGACCTAAGCACACTGTCAAGGCAAATCGACGACACTTGATTTAATTGCTGATGCAACGAAAATTTAGACACAACGTAAGTCTGCAGGCAGACTGTGTTGCTACAGGTTGCATGAAATCGCTTCGCTTGAAGAGATGAAATCGAATATCTATTAGTATCTACAAAATATTCACTACACTGAATGCAGTCGACGTTCCACCATTCTGATTTAGGCTTCATGTCATTTTCTTAAGCCACTTGGATCGAATATGAGAATGGTTAAATGAATCCAATCCGAACTGGTAATTGAACTGTTCCCTTCTTTCTTTGTTTCGTAATATACTCCCATGTCACTGCGCGGATTCACATCTACAATCAGCGGCCGTGACGTCCACAAGTATACTGTAAGCCTATTCTAATTGGTAACTGCTTGAAAGAATGGAGTAATAAACCGTTGTCCAACGTAGAATGAGGACCAGGTAACGAAACAGTATTCTTCTAGAGAAGCTCCGATATTACTGCACCAGAAATCTTTCTAGTAATTGGTTTCCATTGTATCTAACTACAAGAATACTGTATGTATGTCACCTTAAGAAACCCAGAAACTGTACGCAACGAAACAGCATCTCCAAAAGAAGAAATAATTACTACGTATGTACCACAAGGATTGATATTGGGCTAGCTCCTTTTACTTGTTATACACTGCCTGACAAAAGATGTGAAGCATCCAGAAGGGAAGGAGCAAACAGAATTAGACTTCACAGATTGAGATGATACGTGATGTTATTGCAGTGACTACAAAATAGAGTCAAGATTACAAAGACCTTTGCAGTAAGAACCCACTTACCAGTATGACATTGCACCCCCTCTGACCTGGATATATGCACTGATTCGGTTGGGAATGGTGTATTGAAGTCATTGTATCTCTCCTCAGACAAGATGGCCCACAACTGTTGTCACTGGTCCTTCGTATCCTGGGTATTAACACTGTGACGGATCTGACGTCCGAGCTGGTCCCACGAATGTTATATCGAGGACAGATCTAGGGTTCTTAATGGCAACGGGAGTATCTCAACATCACGCGGACAGATCACATACATACGTGTCATGCGTGGATGAGCATTGTCCTGTTGAAAAATGGCACCACGATACTGTCGCAAGAGAGATAACACACGAGGACAGAGTATGTTCAAGGAGGTACCATTGTTGCGCCAGAGTTCCCTCAATCACTATCAGCCGTGACACGATGCCATACCCTATGGCTCCCAATAGCATGACTCCACGAGTAGCACCACTATAACTCTCCAAAACTTTGGAGAATGGAACCTCTTCCTAGGTCGCCATCATACTCCCCAATGATGATTGTACAAGGCAATGCAGAACCACGATTCATTGCTGAACATAATATGACGCCATTCATCAGCAGTCCATGCTTCCCGGTCACGGTAGCACTCCAAAAGGTAACTGCTTTTGTTGTGGTGTTAACGGCAGCGTACGCATGGGATGGTAATTCACCAGTCCAGCTGCTCTTAGCCTCTGATCAGTGGTGCGGGATGACACAGAATGTTGCAGGGATGACAGCTGCAGATGTGAAGGGGTTACGATGTGTTTGGTGCACAACTTGGGGATCCTCCCTTGTGGTGCTCTATCTTGGTCGAACGGAATATTGATAACGCATATGCCTGCCCTCACGCTCCCTTGGAGTTCAACATCGAGCCACTGTCACATCCCAATGCCCCACAGATCTGGATATTGCACGATTCGACCAGCCGGCCAAATGGAGATTCACAATGAGGTCCCCTTCAAACTTTCAGGTGCTAATAATGCTGCTCAGATGAGTACGCTGCATCTCTATGTCCTTCAAGGTGATCGCTCAACCTTTGCACTGTTCACGCAGAGTATATACTCCACCAGGTCTGGTAACAACACTAAGCACGAAACGCACCAACGCACTGTGGTGGCCGTTCTACCTGTCACAGAGAATTGCAATTCTAATGATTTACAAACCAGCCAGTGGTGTTACAGAGTCCCCTCGGGCATGGGTGTGTGTGTTTCCCTTAGCGTAAGTCAGTTTAAATTAGATTAAGTAGTGCGTAAGTTTAGGGACCGATGACCTTAGCAATTTGGTCCCATAAGACTTCACCACAAATTTCCAAAAATTTGTTACCGTGTTTGAAATTCCGTACATTGCCAGCCGACCACGTCTTCTTGATGCTTCAGCTACGCAGGCTATATAAATGATCTGCCATAGTATATGCAAGAAGCAGAAATAATCCTTTTTCTGGCGATGCAAGTATTATAATCATGCCTAATGGGGGCTCTTCCATACTTGAAACATATGAACAAATTTTTCTTGAAAACAAATAATTGGTTATCTGCAAATAAACTGACACTGGATCTAGATAAAACAAACACGCAATTCTGTACTGCACAAGCCATGTCTACATCATTAGAAATAATGCAAGATGGTAAATAAATAAAGGAAACAGAATGTTCTAAATTCTTAGTTGTATATATTAATCAGAGCCTGAACTGGAATCCTCAAGTTACGTGGCAGAAATTTTTTTAAATGTCTGGATTATGGGACTTTTGAGTTACGAATAACAGCAGATTTTCGTTCACTTACGTCTTACGGTATCATATTCTGGCACAGTTGAAAAAAAAGTGTTTGTTTCACAAAAGGGTGTAATACGGATACAATGTGGCATCCGCTCTAGAAGCTCTTGCAAACAGCTCTTTACACAGTTTGGAATACCGACAACAGCGTCACAGTACATTCAAACTTTTATTGAATTATTGTAATCTGAAAACAATAGTAATATCCAGAAACGTAATACTAGAAGGAGAAATGTTTTACACTACTCATCACTCAGCGATAGTGTGCCTAAAAAGTACTGAGGTATCTCTGTCCTCTTACTTAGTGATGTACGGAAGCTAATAGATAAGACAACTGTCTTCAAATACAAACTGAAATCATATCTGCTTGAAAACGCCTTCTACTTTACAGAAGAATTTTGAACGTACGTACGTGTGTGTGTGTGTGAGAGAGAGAGAGAGAGAGGGGGGGGGAGGGAGGGAGGGAGGGAGGGGGAGAGAGAGAGAGAGAGAGAGAGAGAGAGAGAGAGAGAGAGAGAGAGAGAGAATGAACGAATGGACGACATCACAAGTTGCTTCCGTAACACGGATGAGTGGAATGTATAACGTTATATGCATTACAAGTCTTTTTGCCCTGTGTTATTGCTTCATAATGCCCAAGGAGACAAAATTAGCTACATGCTAAATAGTGAAATTAAGGGGTTAAAAATAAAACACACTACGCAACAAAATGAGTTCCTTCATGAAATTCACAGTGGCTGTGGACGCAACACACAAAAGACTATTGAACATACTTACCTAAAAGTTACAGTATGTAAGTAAAAAGAAAAAGAGAAAAAAGTTAACTTACGACAATCAGGTAAAGGATCGACGTACTGCCACACTTCTCTACTGAAAAACTGAAATATAATCTGAGCAGTGACTCGTTTCACACCGCAGCGCGAGGGGTTGCTGGAATGTGAAAATAACTAACAGTGGTACGGTAACTAAGGAGTGCAAGCTGTCCGCTTGCCAAGACAAGGGGGCGCTTGTTTTCACACGCATTCCGCCAGTGGTTGAATTCACTCATGTTCTAAATTTGATTTTGTAAATTACAGTGTCCTTGTTGCCATATTTCAGTTTTTAACCATAACTGTACTGTATTATCCATGTCACATTTCAAATAAAATAAATGCATTACCTACAAAAATGTCTTAACTATTGTGATAAAACAAAAATTGCAGGGGAGCAAAAAGAAAATCCAATATCTTATCAAAGAAGAGCAGTGCGTTTCGTCACGAGTTCGTTATGCGATGGAAGATGTTACAATGGTGGCGTTTTATGACATGGATGATTTCCGAGACGGTTGCAGGCAGGAAGAGTCAGCAACATATTATTTCGTCCCACATACATCTCGAGAAATGAACATGAGGATAAAATGGAAGGAATCGTCTAATGCTACAAATGTTCTTCCCACACACATTTCGCGTATGGAAATGTTCGTTCTACACGAAGCGCCCTTCGTCACATACCGTAACGTGGCTTATGGAGTGTACATGTAAGTTTAAAGCCACAACGTTTACTTATGTGAAAAAAGTAGTAAGTATTTCCCTTTTTCTACGCTCAGAAAATAACGTCCGTATCGTCAACTTCGAAGCGAATTGGCCGGCCGGAGTGGCCGAGCGGTTAAAGGCGCTACAGTCTGGAACCGCACGACCACTACGGTCGTAGGTTCGAATCCTGCCTCGGGCATGGATGTGTGTGATGTCCTTAGGTTAGTTAGGTTTAAGTAGTTCTAAGTTCTAGGGGACTTATGACCACAGCAGTTGAGTCCCATAGTGCTCAGAGCCATTTGAACCATTTGAAGCGAAGTGAGGGAGCGATATGAATGAGTACCTGAAGGCCATAATGCGCAGCATGAAAATGGCTGATACTGATGACGTCAAATAATTAAAATAAAATACAAGTAGTCACTCTTTACTACAGGCATGAGAGGTTTCCATCTACAATCTCAATCGTTTGCACAAAATGATAAAATATGATCGTGCGAACGTGTTATATGAAGCATATAGCACAGAAACGTCTTTTATTGTGATAGCTGGTACAAAATAACTGTTAACTGACGCAGTCGATACCCTCATCATTAATATTTTGGCGACAAGAGTTAATGATAAATGTAACCATTGACCACGGGTTTACTGTTACAAGATGCCAAAGATCAGTTCACAGAAAGAATATTAAAAATGGAAGATACAAGTCCCAGCAACTAATATTGACGTCTGTCAATCATCCTCCTACGCTTGCTCTCTTGGCTGACATCTGTCGATAGCCCCATATCTCCTACGGCAGGAATCGCAGCTAGAACGACTTAATTATAAAGACAGCAACGCGTAATGTTCTCGACAGCCTTTCAATTTGTTAACAGTTTGTTCTTTTTATGAAAAAGGCACATCAGGTGAATGATTTTAAAAATCAAAACTGTAATTTTCCACACCAGTGTCATCAGAAGCATATGGACATTTGTGCCGACGATAAATTCTACAGAATACATCGTGAAACTTCCGTACCACAAATAAAATACAGAGAGAGTCAACACATTACATCTGGCTCTGGTCCTACAGTTTTCCATGAAGTTCACCCTAAGCAGGTTTTCAGTAACTCCCAATTAAATTTTAATTACTGAAAATAATTTCTATTTTACTCATTACACAGAGTGCTTCCTACAGTTTTCCATGAAATTCACCCTAAGCAGGTTTTCAGTAACTCCCAATTAAATTTTAATTACTGAAAATAATTTCTATTTTACTCATTACACAGTCCGCAGCTCGTGGTCGTGCGGTAGCGTTCTCGCTTCCCACGCCCGGGTTCCCGGGTTCGATTCCCGGCGGGGTCAGGGATTTTCTTTGCCTCGTGATGACTGGGTGTTGTGTGCTGTCCTTAGGTTAGTTAGGTTTAAGTAGTTCTAAGTTCTAGGGGACTAATGACCATCGATGTTAAGTCCCATAGTGCTCAGAGCCATTTTTACTCATTACACAGAGCGATGTGGCGCAGTGGAAAACCGGGAAGTCCGGTCCTGTCATCCTGATTTGAGTTTTCCCTGTATTATTTTCATTGGGATGGTTCTTTCTAGAAGAACGTGTCTCATTCCTCACTTACCCTTGTCCAACACAGCTTGTGCTCCGCTCCTAATGGCAGTGTTACCAACGAGAAATTGAACTTCCCCTTCTTCCTTCTTTTACACTTGTATTCCGACGTCTCTGACGAAACAGTTTTAATGTCAGTGTCTTCCGAATGCAATCCCCATCCTTTGTACCATACCAGCGGCAGCTCTTCATCCAAAGCGAACCGTTGGTCTTGCAGTCGCGTGTTTACATGTGTAAAATTAACACAAGCTCGGAGTGGGGAAGAAAGGTGAAGATGATCGGCCATATTCCGAAAGAAGAACGTAGGGATTTACTTTAACCAATTCGGGAACCACGTACAAATTAAATCTGGATGGACGGACCGGGATTTGCACCACTATCCTCCCGAAAGCGAATCCAGTGCTTTAGCTACAGTACCACCACGCTCGGTTTGTGAGATAAGGCAAACTCACATATACACGATGTAGGCAAGGTACTCAATAATTATGGAGCCTACTGCACCTAAATAGTCTGCACGATTCTTTTTAGCGATATACAAGAGCTTTGTCTTGATATCAGACTCTTTTTGCTATCAAGCTTGAACAGACGGATGTAACACCTTATACGGGTTGATTCAGGCACTGTCTCATATTCAGGTCCTTTCTATACACCTAAGCACCAAACGTTTCAACATTTCTATTTCCTTCCTAATAGACTTCGATTTTCGGACTGCAAAAAGTGAGCCGTCCACTTCGTGTTTTGTGACTTGCTGGAAGAATATTTTATTCGCCTGTGGTAATACCATTCACTCATCAAGACAAGCCACATTCGAATGTCTGAACATTTATTTGTAAATTCCGGCAAAATGTCTCAATTTGTTTTCTTGTCAAGAATGAGTGTGGTACCCACAAAGAACAATGATTAGTTAGCAAATTTGTCTCTCATGTTACTCTTTCTTGTGATATTACACCATATGCCTAACCCGGCAGTTCACATACTATAAAAACATGATCAACAGTAACTGATAAGTAAACATTACAGAGATGAAGACAGTCTTCTGCAAGCATTCGAGACATTTTCGCTAAGCACTGATTCATGGACACCAAACTAGAGCAACTGTACCACAACATTTCTCGCTAGTCTTATTCTTCCATTACTACATTTCTTGATGCTAGCTAATCAATATCTACGGCAAAACTGATAGCATAAGTTCGGGATCTTGTCTCCAACTCATGTTTTGATATATCTAAATATGAAGAAAAGCAAGTACCAGTACACCCGCACCTTCACACTGTAAAACTTTTCCTTGTGTTGCTTTTCCGAGGGCTATTCGGAAAGTAAGGTCCGATCGGGCGCGAAATGAAAACCAAAGTGAAAATCTGATGAAGTTTTGCAGGTGTCTGTTTGGCAATGTCTCTACTATGCCCGTCGATCATGTCACGTCGCTCTTTTCAATTCTGAGCACGTAAAGATGCCTAGAAAATAGTATCTCCCGCCACGTATGAGGGCCTGGTGAGAGATTTCGCCTGATGTCATGCAGCCCATATAACATAATTGTTCTTCATGACAATTCTCGGCCACACTTAGCAGGGACAATGAAGGTACACCTGCGGCGTTTTCGATGGAAAGTATTTGATCACCCATAATACAGCCCGTAATTGACTCCCCCTGAGTTTCGGCTCTGCTCACATGAACAGCTGGCTATGAAGACAACGTTTTGGCACAGAATTGGTGGAAATCACAAGCGGCTGCCTTCTATGACGAGGGAATTGGGAAGTTGGTACAACGCTACGACAGATGTCTAAGTCGGAGCGGCGACTACGTAGAGATGTAGCTGGAATGTGTAGCTCAACTGCTGCAAATAAAACATTTTTGATTTTCACACTGATTTCCATTTCGCGATCGATCGAACTTTATTTTCCGAATAGCTCTCGTATTTCCGTGTGTATCAGCATGCTTCTTAGCAAAAAGATCGTCCTGAAACTTACTGATCCTTTTGAAATAAATAGTGATAATTCTGAGAACCATGTCGACGTATAAGAAAACTAACCGTCTCACAGTAAATGAACTCAAAGTTAAAATTCTTCGCACATGTAATACGATCAGTGGTGTGAGGAAAACACTTCACACGAATTCTCTACTATCCCGCTCTCGAACAGCTCGCGGAAAAAATGATCACCCATATCTTTCCGTGCGAGCAGTGACTTCCCTTATTTTATTATGATAATAGTTTCTCCCTAAGTAAGTCGGCTTCAACACAATACCTTTCGCATTCCGAGGAGAAAGTTATTCTCTCTGCTGTTTTTATAAAGAGCAACATGTTTCCCTCGTGAAATACCCATCGCTTTTGTATAATTTTCTTTCTGAATTTGATGTAGTACTATTGAGCTGCAGTTTAATATCGCGAAACTATTTTAGTATATCTCCAAATTATAAGAAGTCTCATTAAGAGATCTAGTTGCAGTAAAAAATAGAAACTATAACAAATTAATTCCCACCGAAATTTTAAAATATGTGCAGGGATATACGTAATGAGTCCGATTAAGACAGCCGTAGCATTTTATTGTGTTCGAGAAGCCGCAGAATATCCTTTTGTAATTCATAGCTCCAGTGAGAACTTATTTACCCATCCATTATGTCATTATGAGAGGTAACATGAAGTTGTGTTCCATGATCCTTTTGCTCAAAACTAAAAAAGTAACGCATAGAATAGCTACCCGATTGCATTACAGTTGCCATTATATGATAGTACAATCCGGAGTGTAATAGAAGAAAATAATTCAGAAATCACTGCCCCAACCACACGTCAAAGTTTTTCAGCAGAGGATTTTTATTTATACTTTCTTCGCCAGTCTTAGATCACCTTAGTGTCTATTCTGGTTCGAGATTCTTGCATAATCTTGCCACCAAAATAGCACCCGAAGTCACTACTACAGGCTACAGCTGTATCACTCAACCTGTAGTGGAAGAAATGTTATGATCACCAATTGGTTGACAAAGAAGGGGGTGGGTGTGTTTGGCGGGGGGGGGGGGGACGAGGGAAGGGGTCAGGAGGGGAGGGAGAGAGAACGCACAGATTTTGCGTAATGTGCGCCAAACCACTGGGCGGAATCTCCTCGCACAACGATATACTATCTACGTCCTCATCACATCGACCTCCAGTAGGCACACATTGCAAAGTAAAGATGCAGAGGTAGGCAAAGGAACAAAACCTGTCCAATTAGACAGCTAAACAAGCCCTCGTGATATCGCACTCTACACTGAATTAGGATTTTTTTTCCTATTCCTAAACGAAAAATTTTTGTTTCGTCTATTGTATCTCCAGTGATTTTGACGCCTATTCACAGACTATTCAGTTAAAAGATGTAGAGCTGTAAAAGCACAAAGAGAGAAGGATTGTCATCTTGGTGCACAAATATACAGAATGCTTTATATGAGAGAACAACCTTTCCCACTTCGAGCACTGGAGAGTACTGATCATGAATGGGCAATGAGGGGGATGAGCGATAATTGTCCGTGACAAGTCGGAAGCACACTTGTCAGGCACATATAACGGTCATTTTATGAATAAAATAGCTGTAAAACTTTTACGACCCAATGGACTGGTGTCCCAGACAGGAGTAAGAGAATGCTCCCTCATCTCACAAGCACAACATGTTACTTGCATGGAATGCCATAGAAAGAAAGAAAACTTTTGCAAATGTGATAAAACAAATTTTTGCAGTTGTTAATAAGTCTTTTTGATGCAGCCGCGCGGGGTAGCCGTGCGGTCTAGGGCGCCTGTCACGGTTCGCGCGGCTCCCCCCGTCGGAGGTTAGAGTCCTCCCTCGAGCATGGGTCTGTGTGTTGTCCTTAGCTTAAGTTAGTTTAAGTTAGATTAAGTAGTGCGTAAGCCTAGGGACCGATGACCTCAGCAGTTTGGTCCCAAGTCCTTACCACAAATTTTCAATTTCTTGTTGATGCAGCGGCAATTGAAAGAGACATTTGGACTGGAGGAACATAAGGTACAGGGGGGGAAATTATAGTGAGCTGGAATCCAGGGAAAGATTTGTTGTACGCTGGAGGAAACTGTACAAGGTCGCTCCAGGAAGATCACTTCTGTTGCGGACTAAAGCTCTCTATCAACGCTGGCTATACATTCTGTTCCAACGGATATACTCTGTTCGATTTCTGCTGCGGGGTCCACAGAGAAAAGTGGCGCATTGGGGTCGCAGGTTCGAATCCTGCCTCGGGCATGGATGTGTGTGATGTCCTTAGGTTAGTTAGGTTTAAGTAGTTCTAAGTTCTAGAGGACTGATGACCACAGCAGTTGAGTCCCATAGTGCTCAGAGCTAATTGAACCATTTTTTTGGCGCATTGGTTACGGCGGTTAATGCTTTAAGTGACAATTTTTTTCAGCGTAAAAATGAAATACATGTCAGCATGTACTCTTTGGGAATAGTAATGAATAAAACTGCTCCAGGTTTCAAGACTTTGTAATTAAAAGTCTAAGAAGCAGACCTTGCCTAGGGCATTGGACGGGGCACAGGAGGTGGATGGTGAACGTTCCATGAGAAAAGGTGGACAGCTGCGAATACAGAATAAACAGTCTCGGACCAAGGAAAAATAAAATCAAATCCACTTTGCGGCTGCCTTGTAGCAAGCGGAAAAGTGGTCAGCGTCTGTTCACCAATGGTGCGGCTGAAATTTATATTCTGGAACTAACCCTTCCTGTCTTAACACTATGAGTTCACTCAGTGAGTCTACTCAACACCGCCTGATTCCAGGTACAATCATTATGGAGCATTTTGATAATCACAATATTACCCCAGGTGGTGAACCCACCTCTAGTACTAATGGCGGAACTGGCCTTTCGGATTCTGGGAAGGCCGGGTTAAAACGCAATGTGATTCAACAGAAGAAGTCGCAGTCCTCTGGCCAACTTAAAAACCAAAACTAATACATTTTTTGCAACACGTAATATACAAACATTTTTGCAACCAAGTAAACGTCATAAATTGGGCTATACATTAAAAGAACAGAAGATTCAAATTTTGGCACTTCAAGAAACACGAATGACGGACAATAACACCATGGATTTCGGCAATTATCGTCTTTTTAAAAGTAAAACTACAAAAAGAATGCTTAATAATACACCACATCTGGGAGTTGTTTTTGCAATCTCCAAATATGTTTTAAATTCAGTAACGGAGATAAAACACATTAATATTATTCTAATGACAATTTATCTTAAATTCGTAAACAAAGCATACACTTTAACTAATGCCCATCTGCCAGTCAGAGAGGATAACCGTAAAAAACCTGAAGAAGTTAATGAAGCTTGGGAAACGTCAGAAAGTATCATCTCGAAAATTCCCTCAAACCATGTTAAAATTTTAATGGGTGATTTTAATGCTCATTTAGGTAAAGAGAACAAAATATAAGGAAAGGGTGGGTGGATTTTCTGCGCATAAATGGACAAAGCAAAATGGCCAAAGACTTGTTGAAACGTGCAAAAATTTTGACCTTAAAATCATGTCAACACATTTTAAAAAGAACCCTTCCAAACAAAAAACTTGGCCGGTACCCAATACATTTATTGGGTAATTTCAAATCGATCATGTAGCAACTTCATACCCTAACTACAAAGAAATTTTAAATGTACAAGTTAGGAAAGGGGTCAATATTGACTCTGACCATTATCTAACTCGAATAAGAGTAAAACTTCACCCTCAAAAACTCTTCAAAATAAAAAATGTTGTCTCAAAATTTGACACTGCTAAAATAATCTCAACTCGAACATGCGAATTTGATGAGAAACAATCCAACAATCAGCAAAGCCTAAAAGAAAAGTTCATCAAAACAGCACAAAATTTAATTCCGCTTCGAAAGAAACAAAAACGCACTTGGTGGAATGCGAATTGTGAACCAGCAGTTACGTCTAGGCTGAGGATTTCAAAAACTGGAATAGTAACAACTGAAAATACGTGCACAACTTTCTAAGTGCACGAGAAGAAACATCTAAATTAATCCGACAGACTAAAAGAAACTGTGAAAATGCCCAACTTTTAGAAATCGAAAAAGGCTTCCAAACGAAGAATACAAGAAACTTTTATAAAACATTCAGAACAAAACAAACCGGTTACCAGCCTCAAACTTTTTGCTTCAAAATTGAAAATTGCAGTTTGGCTCACTAATTATAAATTGCTCTCAACGTAGCCAATGTCGCCGTGAGAACGGTTCAACGTCTTGTTTACTGTGAGTCAGACTGGAAATGTCATCCGCGAATAAAGACAATGACATCAGTTCTCCTTGCAATTTAATGCGTCTTATGAATTTCTGTTTCACTTTCCACACTCCAATAGAAGCGATTAAAAGCCTACGAAACAGTTGACGCCATAGTTAGAAGGAAGAGTACGGTAAGTTTTAAAGGCAGAGTCAACTGCGAGACAACTGTAGAAGAGATGGGTGTCTCATCTGATTGCTACAGACCAAAAGTACATACGACGCGGATGTTTTCACTGTTTTACAAACTAACTTATTTTGTACGCCTATTCGATACTGTGGATGAAACGTGGGTCCACCACTTCACAGCAATGAAATCAGTAAGTGGACGCTGATAAATATTCACCAAAACATGCGAAATCGATTTCATGTTATGACCATTGTTTTATGGGACCCAAAAGGAATCACTCATTACCTTGCAAAAGGTAAGACAATAACAGGCGAATACTACGCAGTTCTTTTGGATAAGCTAACTGAAAAACGTAGAATGGATAGGATTAAAAAAAAAAAAAAGAAAAGACGTAGATTTCCTTCAGGGCAAGACACTCGTTAACGAAGGTGCATCGGCAACAGGATACCCGATGGATCTCATGTATGAACTGCTGGAATTTCCATCCTATTGACGAGATTGACGTAAAGCTGTCAACCCAAGTTTGGTGTGATCACCACAGTACTTTGCTAGGCATTGTGTTATTTGAGGTGGCATGCTCTTGTCTTCCTCCGAGTTTTGAACTGACTTACCCAGACAATTATAGGAGACCTACTGTCGTAGACTCCGAATCACAGTGCGACTCGGAATTTTTCACATTATTAAACGTTGCAAGAGGTGAACGAAGTGATACGTGACAGGTAGAAATAGTACGACTGACCGGTGATCAAAGCCGTACCTACGTATTTCAGTCTGGCATTTCGCCACTGAGCCACGAATTTAGCAGGCCTTTAACTTCCACCTGTTTACAAATCTAATGCTTTTCGTGGCTAGAAAACGTTTTGATTCCAATAAAGACAATACGGCAGCATTTTAAGGGTATTTTGCAGACCACCGGCCTAATTTCAGGGATGAAATCTACCCATTGCAAAAATGTTGCACAACGTGCAATGACAAAAGTCGGGACTACGTTGAAAATGTGACCATTTTTTACACGACTGACCGAGAAATTTTCGTCTTGCCCTCGCACTCGGCCTTAAATGACCTTGATATCAACTGGATATTTAACTCTTTCCTTCTGTTCCTACGCTTCAGCACTAATTACTTCGGGACACCAAACATCATACTCCACTAGACATGATCAGAACTTTCGCTGCGTTTCCAAATTATATAAAGTGACGAGTTTTGCGTGTTTCCCGGCGGCTGCGAGCATTTCTCTCGGGATGTGCGGGCTGGCTGTGCGGCGCAGGCGCGGCCCAAGGCCGGCTTTCTCTCGGCATTCCGGCCGCTTCCGCGCACTCCCTACTTCCGCTTCCCGCTCGCCCGCTCTCTACGCACAAAATCCGGCACTCCTCTCGCACCAGCTGCCGTTCCAATCGTTTCGCCGACAGTTATTAACGGTTCCACCACACGGACAATTCTCCGCTATTTTCAGTTGATGCAAACAGATCGGATCCGTAAAGGTTAGGAATTACTTTCTGTCTCTCTTCAACAGTGACGTTCCGGGCCTAATCTACAATTAACGCAGACAGTGTTACAATTGTGGCTGTGACTAGGAAAGATGGGGGGAGGGAGATGGAGTCATTAAACGATCGTCAGTCGTTTAAGTCTGTTGTAAGTTCAATCTACGTCTACAGCTATATTCCGTAATCCCCCTTACGGTGTGCGGCAGAGAGTACTTTGTGTATCAGCATCACTCCCCCTTTACCTGTTCCAGCCACAAATGATTGGCGGAAAGAACGATTGATTGCAATCCTCTGCGTAGAATCGAATCTCTCTAATTTTATGTTCTCGGTCTTTTCGCGAGTAATACGTCGGAAGATGCAGTATGTAGGATGATGCTCTAGGAATTCAGCAGTAGGACACACAGTGATGCAGAATGCCTCTCTGACATTGTCTGTCACTGAAGTTGGCTGAGAATCTCCGTGGCGCTTTCGCGCTTGCTAAATGAACTTGTAATGAAACTACTTCTCTAAGATCCTATCTAGTATGGATCACAGACTGACGAGCAGTTTTCAAATATTTGTCGAAAGATTGTTTGTGAGCCACTTCCTTCATTGATGCAGTAAATTTCCTGAGGATTCTTCCAACGAATCTCGGTCTAGCACCTACCTTACCGCGATTAATTTTGTGTGATCGTGCCCTTCAAATCGCTCCGTACGCATACTGCTTGGTGTTTTACGGAAATAACAGCTTACACTGATTGTTCTCCAGTCGTGTAATCATACAGTAAAGGTTCTGTCTTTCTATGTATACACAATACGTTACATCCAGGTTGAACTACCATTCCCCGCACCAAGCGTCGATCCTCCGCAGGACTTCCTGCATATCGCTAGTTTGCTAGCGTTGCGACTTCTCTGTATACAACAGCATCATTCGCGAAAAGCCTCATGGAAATTCCGACGTTATCTACTAGGTCATTTATATATGTTGTGAAAAGTAATGGTCCTATAACACCTCCTCGAGGCACGCCCTAAGTCACTTTTATGTCTGAAGATTTCTCTCCGTTGAGAATGATATTCCGTGTTCTAATTTCTAGAAACTCTTCATCCCAATCACGCAGCTGGTCTGATATTCCTACGCTCGTATTTTGTTCATATTTTGTTCACTATGGGTCAATGCGGAACAGCAGCGAATATTTTCCGGATGTCAACGAACATGGCATCTAGCTGGGCGCCTGTATCTTTTGTTTTCTGGGCCTCGTAGACAAACGGAGCGAGCTGGGTTTCATACTATCATTATTTTCAGAACACATACTGATTCCTACAGAGGAGATTTTCGGTCCCTAGAAATGTCATATTGCGCGAACATAAAACATATTCCAAAATTCTACGACAGATCGATGTCAGAGATATGGGCCAATAGTTTTGTGCATCTGTTCGACGATCCTCCTTGAAAAAGGTGATTACTTATGCTTCGCCCCTCCAGAGACATACGGTACACTGCTGCTACTAGAGGGGCAAGTTCTTTCGCTTACTCCATGTAGAATCGAACTGGTATGTCGTCAGGTCCAGTGGCCCTTCCTCTGATAAGCGATTTCAGTTGCTGTTCTGTCCCTTGGTATCATATTTCGGTATCTGTCATTTTGTCGTTCGGGCGACGATTTAAATGAAGAACTACAGTGCAACCTTCCTCTGTGAAACAGTTTTGAAAAAATACTTTTAGTATTTCGGTCTTCTCTGTGTAATCCTCCGTTTCAACGCTATTATGGTCATCATTATTATTATTGTAAAGGTATATTTTCTGCTTCCTTTATCACGAGACTAAGTTTAAGCTTCCGTCGTCTTACGAACACGGAATGGGGTGGAAATACAGGGTGTTTGTGAGTCTTTGCATCAAACGACTAAGAATGATAGATAACATCATGGGGAACAAGTATTGTTAGAGACAAATTTTCGCTGACGCTTCTCAGCGACACTAATCGTCCTTTTGTGCTGGTTATGCTCATGAGAGGCGACATGCCATAGGCACTCTGCTGTGTGTGTGTGTGTGTGTGTGTGTGTGTGTGTGTGTGTGTGTGCAATGCGTTCAAAAAATGGTTCTAATGGCTCTAAGCACTACGGGACTTAACATCTGAGGTCATCAGTCTCGTAGAACTTAGAACTACTTAAACCTAACTAACCTAACGGCATCACACACATCCATGCCCGAGGCAGGATTCGAACCTGCGACCGTAGCGGTCGCGCGGTTCCTGACTGAAGCGCCTAGAACCGCTCGGCCACATAGGCCGGCCGTGCTATGCGTACTGCCTATAAGTTAATCATCGGCTCCGCAAAATTAAAGTTCCTGAATTGCTTCTAAAATACCTTTCGCAGCTTAGGGACACTCATTCTTGTGGTTTTGTCGTTGAAAGTCATTCTAGCAATTTGCCAGCGTAGGTAGTATACAGCACTCTTGCCTAGTAGACTAGTTCGGTAAAATCTCGTCGTCTCATGCATGGTTAATATCGAAGGCCGCCTAACGTCGCTGGAGAGAGTGAATGAACATTTTGCCTCTATCAAAAATTGTTCTCATGACGTGATCTATCACTCTTAAATGTTTGATGCAAAGTCTTCCAAAGACCATGCATTTAGCGGCCCTGTCGTAGGAAGTATTCAGGCAATAGCCTGGTATGGCAGGAGAATCTGAATCCTCTTCCTGCCGGACATGGGTCCAGTGAGGCATCAACCGCGGCACCTAACTTTGTATATCGTAATGAAAAGGAAGAAATCCTATCAAATTACGCAATTCATTGTCATGTTTATCTGAAGAATGCCGAACTCACACAACAGTCCAGATGATAGACTACAGCATGTCTCCTCGTTGGTACCGCTAGGTACGTTGATTATCGGTTTGGAAGGCATACTTCATCCAGTAGGACCATTCCTATTAATGCGCTGTTGTGTCTCGATTGACCTCCAGGTTCACGACTCCTTTGCTAATGTATATCTTTCTCTCTCGTATGCAACTCTGAGACTAATACTACAGTCGTCTAGAACGTAGGTCACTACAAAATGAACAAACAAAGGTTAGTGTTTAATGTCCCGTCGACGCCGGGGTCGTTAGAGGCTGAGTTTTCGATAGGACTGAACTAAGATTGGGAAGGAAAGCAGCCGTGACGATGTTGAAGGAACTATGCTAAAAATTATCTCAACTGATTTAAGCAAACCGAAAACCATGATGAGGTTGGTTGCATGAGGATTTCACCCCACTTCACCCGAGAAACCAAACGACGGGGCATAGTGACTGAGGCACTGGACTCCAATCCGCGAGGACCGGGGTTAAAATCACCTTCCCACTGTCCTGGTACAGGTTTTCCGTGGTTTCCCCAAACTGATTAAGGTAAATGTCGGGATGGTTTCTCTGAACAGTACACGGCTAATATCCTTCCCCATACTGTTTAATCCGAGTATGTCTAGTGACAGTCGGGCCTGATGGTCTAGTGGTGAAGCGTGTGACAGGTAATCGAGAGGTCGCGGGATTGAATACCGGTCGGACAATGGAAATTTTCACTGTGGCTTTAATCTAGCCTTCAGCTCTCAACGATGTGAGAAATCTTCAGGAACGACGCATGTTTCGGCTTCCATGTTAAACTGTAGATCCCATTTCTCCGGTTGGATAACTGGGGTCAGTGAGCAACACAAAATTATTATTTTATCTCTAGTGACCTCTTTGTCTGTGAGATATAGAACATTACTCTTCGTTCTTTCCCTACACGAGCCCAGTGCTTTAACCGTGACGCCGCATAGCTCTTTCTGTAAACCCAGACTATGCGTCCGTCCAAGCCATCTAACAAGGGAACCTCCCCATCGCACCCCCTCAGATTTAGTTATAAGTTGGCACAGTGGATAGGCCTTGAAAAACTGAACACAGATCAAACAAGAAAACAGGAAGAAGTTGTGTGGAACTATGTAAAAAATAAGCAAAATATACAAACTGAGTACTCCATGCGTAAGATAGGCAACATCAAGTATAACCTGGGCACAAGGTCACCGTGGTCCCGTGGTTAGCGCGAGTAGCTGCGGAATGAGAGGCTCTTGGTTCAAGTCTTCCCTCGGGTGAAAATTTTACTTTCTTTATTTTCGCAAAGTTATGATCTGTCCATTCGTTCATTGACGTCTCTGTTCACTGTAATAAGTTTAGTATCTATGTTTTGCGACCGCACCGCAAAACCGTGCGATTAGTAGACGAAAGGACGTGCCTCTCCAATGGGAACCGAAAACATTTGTCGCAAGGTCATAGGTCCACCGATTCCTCCACAGGAAAACACGTATGATATATTCTATACGATACTGGTGACGGCATGTGCGTCAAATGACAGGAATATGTTGTCGACGCACCTAACTTAGCGGATGCGTAAAAAGATTTTTCTACCTTGCCCGATTTAGGTTTTCTTGTGGATGTGATAATCACTGCCAAAAAAGTGATGACGGACAGATAATAACTGTCTGAAAATAAAAAATTAAACTTTTCACTCGAGGGAAGACTTGAAACAAGGACCTCTCGTCCCGCAGCTGCTCACGCTAACCACGGGACCACGACGACCTTGGGCCTACACTATCCTTGATGTTGCTTATCTTTCACGTGGACTACTCAGTTTGTATATTTTGCTTATTTTTTACATAGTTCCACACAACTTCTTCCTGTTTTCTTGATTGATCTGTGTTCAGTTTTTCAAGGCCTACCCACTGTGCCAACTTATAACTAAATCTCAGGGGGGTGCGATGGGGAGGTTCCCTTGTAAATGTCGTGCAAAAATTTGAATACTGGACTGAATACATAAGAACAATATAAATTATTCTGTGAAAATCTACTCATTTTGCATTGGCATGTGAGTGTTTCGCGCACTGTAACATTACTGCCATACCGTTTTCAATGGAGTTGCGAATTAGCATTGGTCTTTACAGCTGGAGGGCGTAGTTAGATTCCCGCGTGTAATGACCCACTTTTTTAAAGGTCTTAGAAATAGCTCTCATTTATTTCTTAAATGTCGCATCACTAATGAAGTTCTCGAGCGTCTTGTTCAGATGAGTCTGCATAAATCAGTTTAACACACACCCAGCCTCAGTGACGTTTCGTAACTGGCTTTCTTTCAACCATGAATTGAAGCCGTGGGATTCTTATATCAATTAACGTCACTTTATGCAAATAGCTTAGCTTGCCACGTAACACACTTATTTCCCCGCTCTACCCTCTTGCGATCGTACCAATAAAACATCGATAGTAAATTTACAGAGGAACTCCTCGAATTCAAATTTGCGGCTGCAATTTGGTGTCAGTCGCTGGTAGGTATGGAAACTGTACCGTCTTGTAGAAGCTGCTATCGACTAATAAAAGTATAGTGAATAGCTAGACTCACATATACTCCGTACATGGAAAAATGTCTTACCTCAGCACTCCCCAAACAGGAGTTTAATACTGAACCAATGTTCAGATTAAGGCGAAGGGGCAATCTGTAAAAGGGACCTCATAAAACGTGTAACTCTCACATATAGTTTTTTGTGATTCGTACAGAATTTTATTCATGGTTACCTAAACCTGAGTCAAAGATATGTCACTTTCGAATGACGCCGTTGACATTGACAATAATTCCTAGGTCGAGCATGAGAATCATTGTTTTACCACTGAAACACCTGTTGAACCTACTGCTTGATATACGTAAAGAAAAACGACAAGGAAGAGAAAGGGTATGAGGAAGTGGGTGATCAAGATTAAAAATGTTGATAATACCGCCAAACAACAATGGGAACTGAACAATGATCGGTTGTCTGTAAGCTGTATAATAATCTTACTACAACATGTCACCAGGAACAAGGATAGCAAATTTGAGGAAACAAGAAATTTTCAGAACTATAAAGTGATGTCTAAAAATTAAGCTCTTATTTAAGTAACTATGTAATAATCTTAATAATGAAACAACTAGAGAAGTAACGAAGTGCAGTTCAGTTTTTCGAAGAATCACATAAGAATTTTCCAATGTCAATAAAAAAAATTTTGCATCTGTTTGGTTACAGTTGGGTTTGGGACTTCTTATTCATTGTTTGACGCACATCTTAGCTACAGTTAGCACGACAGCAAGAAAGTGTATTTTGTTAAAGTTACTTTAAGCGGATCCCGGCATGGTTTCCTGAACTAGTCTATCTCAAAATCTTTGTCATTCTTTCGAATGGATATAACGCTGCAAGTGTGGCGACTTCACTGCTGACAAGGCGTTAAGTTACATTTACGACACCAATAAAAAGTGTGACTGTGTGCTTTCTTAGAAGGCGCGAGAGATTTATCTTTATCTGACGTGGGAACATCTAAGATGCATAATGGCATCAGCCACGCCAGTGCTCTACGTACACATCAGTAATACGAAGCACTCTGTTAACAACTTATTTGTCCTTTCTCTGCGTTTGTATTTAACGTAGCAACAGTGATATTCTCTTTGATCAGATCTCATGAGTTAGGCGTCAAATCTGTGTACCGAATCGGTCGCAAATGCTCTGACTCCCGAAGGCATCTCGAAGCGGTATCAGAGCTACTTCAGAAGTAAACAACTGCTTACTTTGTGTGATTCTCGCGAATCACATATCAGAAACAGCCTAGAACAAGACACGTCGAGCATATAGTACACCGTTATCTGCACGGTGTTTCACCAAAGAAAGATGCGGCATCCAATCTTTCTAACTGCACGGACATAACAAATAGCGATCTGTGCTTCCAGATACTGCCCCTTTTATTAACGCTTACGATCTTAGCTCTTACCTTTGGTGCATCTGATAAGAGACTCCACATTGCCCATCAGCGTAGCAAAACTGAAGCGCGGATGAAAGCTACTTTTCGGCGGCAAAATAAAGAAGGCCTAGTAATGTATCGTCCGACGGCAACATGGAATAAGATCGTTGTAAGAGACTCTGGTGATGCATTGGCCGCGGCTGTGTTCTCGGTATACTGAACGCGACGGGCAACGCGATGCCCGCCGTCGCTTATCTGGCAAAATCCATTACAAAGCGTGTTAAAGTACTGTGCCAGCTGCGGCATTGGGTGTCGCAGGCGAGTGCGCTCCGCTGAGGTGAACACGCGCGCGCGCCGCTACGCACGCCGACAGTACCAGCCGGCACAGTGCCAAACGCTGGCCTTGAAATTTCGGCCTAGGCGGGGCTATCCAGTTCTCCAAGGACGGACGTACTTGTTTAGGTGCGGGTTCCTTCATTCCCACGGACCCCTGATTCTGAACGTAACTCAGTGGTATCAGTTGTTACGACACGGGTAAAACCAGACAAGTAACTCGACTATAGATTATGTCACTCTGCGTTTGTGTTCGTAGAGGGAGTACTAAAAGCATGGCGGCGGAAGTAAGGCTCGTATTACACTGTTAAATATATCTGACCGATCTTTTATAAAAGCTGAGGCCACGATTAAAAGCATCCAGTACCCCGTAAAATATTTTGTAAAATTCCTGCGAAAAAGTTATTGCACTGTATCTAATTGGACACATTGAGCGTGAGCATCCCTCGGTTGCATGTATGTACATTGTAAGAGTTTACATTTGCTGTTATTGACTATCCCCCAGTTCATTGATTTTCCCCCAGTTGATTCAGTTCTGGAAGCAACCTGTACAAAACATTGGATTGCATTTAAGCCGAAAGTGTGCAAGAGCTTCGGTTTTAATTATGTAAGAGAGAGATTTAAATTACATCAGAGCTTAACGATCAGTAACACGGAATAAAATCGAAATGCGTAAGAAATATGTCTAGCCACGAAGCGCAACCCAAAAGCAAAACCAGAAGGTAAAACTACTAACGGATCCCATCATCTGTTCACTAATTATCCCTTCTGTTTAATAAAAGATCCAAAATTGTTTTTTGTTCCTCACACATATAGGAAGAAGTAACTTCTCAAATCTGCTTACCGAATGACACAAAAGTAACAGAAAAATTGAAACCTCAGTGCTTATAAAAATATTATCAGCAGTTCGATGTAATTTTCGAAGAAATATACAGAAACACGTGGGGACCTTTCTAATAATGAGCTAATATACGCACATCAAAAAACGTTTTGCATCACCCTGGTTCGCAGAACCCCTGAAGATAGACGTTAACTGTTGATATTGTATCACAGACACAGTCCCTTTGACTGTTCAGAGATGTAACCAAACCCGCCCAAAGATGAAAACAAGCATGCATGAGCAGCGCCTATTAGATGGATGGGGTCAGACAGCCGATCAGTTCCAGTCATTCCACCAGGAAGGAGGTACACGACTCGTGTTGTCTGTAGTTCAGCCATGCATAGACGGTCAATACTGCGGTTCGATCTCGTCGGCATTGTTACTTTGTGCCAGGAACGGCTCTCAACAAAGGAAATGTCCAGGCGTCTCGGAGTGAACCAAAGTGATGTTGTTCGAACATGGAGGAGATACAGAGAGACAGGAACTGTCGATGACATGCCTCGCTCAGGCCGCCCAAGGCCTACCACTGCAATGGATGACCGCTATCTACGGATTATGACTCGGAGGAACCGTGACAGCAACGCCACCATGTTGAATAAATGCTTTTCGTGCAGCCACAGGACGTCGTGATACGACTCAAACTGTGCGCAATAGGCTGCATGATGCGCAACTTCACTCCCGACGTCCATGGCAAGGTCCATCTTTGCAACCACGACACCACGCAGCGTGGTACAGATGGGCCCAACAACAAGTCGAATGGACCGCTCAGGATTGGCATCACGTTCTCTTCACCGATGAGTGTCGCATATGCCTTCAACCAGACAATCGTCGGAGACGTGTTTGGAGGCAACCCGGTCAGGCTGAACGCCTTAGACACATCGTCCAGCGAGTGCAGCAAGGTGGAGGTTCTCTGCCTTTTTTGAAGATGCATTATGTGAGGCCAACGTACGCCGCTGGTAGTCAGGGAAAGCGCTGTAACGGCTGTACGATACGTGAATGCCATCCTCCGACCGATAGTGCAACCATATCGGCAGCATATTGGCGAGGCATTCGTCTTCATGGACGACAATTCCGCCCACATCGTGGACATCTTGTGAAAGAGTTCCTTCAGGATAACGACATCGCTCGAATAGAGTGGCCGGCATGTTCCCCAGACATGATCCCTATCAACCATGCCTGGGATAGATTGAAAAGGCCTGTTTATGAACGACGTTACCCACCAACCACTCTGAGGGATCTACGCCCAATCGCCGTTGAGGAGTGGGACAATCTGGACCAACAGTGCCTTGATGAAATTGTGGAAAGTATGCCACGACGAATACAGGCATGCATCAATGCAAGAGGACGTGCTACTGGGTATTAGAGGTACCGGTGTGTAGAGCAATCTGGACCACCACCTCTGAAGGTCTCGCTGTATGATGGTACATCATGCAATGAGTCGTTTCCATGAGCAATAAAAATGGCGGAAATGATGTTTATGTTGATCTCTATTCCAGTTTTCTGTACAGGTTCCGGAACTCTCGGAACCGAGGTGATGCAAAACTTTTTTTGATGTGTGTATTACCAGTAATTTACGTTTTACAGTGAAGACAACAGTTAACTGATTGGCATATTTGCACACCCATAGCGTTAGGTGAAATACGAATCGCACTTCACGCAGTAAGCAATTCACAATCACAAAAGGGGCTTACATTTAAATAAGTATCTTTATAAGCCCTTAAAATAGCACAAGAAATTTATTGCAACTAGGAATGGTTTCTTTTCGACCTCATAGATGACGCAGGTTGTATTTAAATAAAATTTCGTGTTCTAGAAATATCTGAACCAAGTTTTTCGATTATTGCATTAAGGCATATTTATATCGGGTGTCTCTCCTAAGAGTTGTCAGTGGCATTTTCTCTGATGTTCCGGCAAATATTTACAATTTAGTTTTTGCAATGTGTAGCTAGAGTCTGTCCAAACAAATGCTGCTCATCACGTCTTGCATTCGACACCCAGCGTCGATGGAAAGCGTCCGTTTGTTTCCAGCTGCAAAGAAAATGATTTTTGAAGTGAAATTTTACGTGTCCATCCGACAGTGCTGTCCCAGATTAGTCTAGTGCGATATTCGTTTCACTGACATGTATTAACAGGGACAGCAAAACACGACGAATACCGAGTACTTCAGCAGCGACCTCACCGCGCTGGCCCGCGCTGACTGCCACCGCCATGCAGAAGCACGCTGCTCATTTGCTGTTGGAGTACTGGTTGTTCTTCGTGTTTTACTTCTCTTGTTAATACGTATCGGTGAAATGAAGATTGCACTAGGCAAATCTGGTAGAGCTCTATCGAATGGACAAGTATAATTCCGGTTTTAAAATTAGATTGTTTGAAATGGGAAACAAAGATTCGCATTCCTTCGACGTGCCGGCCGCGGTGGCCGAGCGGTTCTAGGCGCTTCAGTCCGGAACCGCGCGACTGCTATAGTCGCAGGTTCGAATCTGCCTCGGGCATGGAAGTGTGATGTTCTTAGGTTAGTTAGGTTTAAGTAGTTCTAAGTTCTAGGGGACTGATGACCTCAGATGTTAATTCCCATAGTGCTCAGAGCCATTTGAACCATTTTCCTTCGACGTCGGGCGTCGTATGAAATTCGTGACGACCAGGATTTGACAGGGCTGACACCATCTACACGTTGCAAAAACGAAATAACACGTAAGCGCGGTAGTAGGGAAGGCGAATAGTCGAATTCGGTTTATTGCAAGAATTTTAGGAAAGTACAGATGATCTGTAATGGAGATCGCGTGTGGAACGCTATTGCCATCCATTATTGAGTACTGCTCGACTGTTTGGGATGCCCACCATGTCGTATAAAAGGAAGACATTGCAGCAATTTAGGGGCGGAACCGGCAGAGTCGATCAACATACGACTATTACTGAGATGCTTCGTGAACTAAAGGATCCCTGGAAGGAAGACGACGTTATTTTCGCGTCTATATTTAGAGAAGCGACATTTGCGGCCGACTGCAGAACAATTCTAAAGTCTCCAATGTAGGCGTATATTAGGCTTATATTTTGCGTAAGGACCGCGAAGACATGATAAGAGAAATTAGTGCCCTACTTGTGAGTGGAACAAAAAAATGGTTCAAATGGCTCTGAGCACTATGGGACTCAACATCTTAGGTCATAAGTCCCCTAGTACTTAGAACTACTTAAACCTAACTAACCTAAGGACATCACACATACCCATGCCCGAGGCAGGATTCGAACCTGCGACCGTAGCAGTCCCGCGGTTCCGGACTGCAGCGCCAGAACCGCTAGACCACAGCGGCCGGCTGAGTGGAACAGGAAAGCAAATAAATAGTAGTGGCACAAGGTAGCCTACACCACGCACTACGCACAGTTTGGTGGCTTCCGGAATATGTATGTACATGTAGATCTAACGTCAATGTGTCTTCAGTAAAGCAGTGAGACACGAACTTTCAGTATGAAAATCTGACAAAAATTGTGGTTGTTCAGCATTCAATGGAGAGATACATGATGTGAATTATTTAGAGAGACAAGAAAGCACACAAATGGATCTGGGAACAAAATGGGGCGGAGGATGTAATGAAAATGAAACTGAGGTAGGCGGCGCATGTAAACGAGCCAAGAAAATCGCAACTGGAACACGCACTTGATTACTCGGAATTTCCATGTTAGTTTACATAGCCTCGTAAATAACAGCACGAAGAAAACCTAAACAGCAGCAGAACATAGTCTTTCATTTACAGCTGTAACACTATAACTAGCAGCTGTGACAATGCTAAACTATGTTCGCGGTCAAGGATTTGTAGCTATCTGTAGTAGTAGTAGAGTAACATACTGCGACACGAATTAATTTGTCGTCACGGTGTTCAATCAACAAAAATTGTTGCAGAGTCCTGCCTGCGTCACTAGCCTCCCGTCCTCATCATTCCTTATTGGGTCTTTCCTATTGCCCTGGAAATGAGGCGCCGAGGCAAGTAAGTGTTTATACCGCGCATGGCGAAACATTTAACATACCATTCTTCCAGATTGACTGGACTTCGGCCTATGTATTGGTATGAAATACGGACAGGAATGCTCTTTCGAGTGAACAAATAACAATAATAACAAACTAATAATGAATGAAATTTATTCCATTACAGAAGAGTGTTAAAACTAAAAATAATAAAATTAGGCTGATGGTTCAGTTGGAGCAATGCAAAGATATTCTTAGCACTCTGTTACTAAGTTCCGTTCTCGCTCTTTGAAGAGAAAAAGGGAAAAAAACTGAAGTGATAGACATCGACAGCCCGACGAGATCAGAACAAGCAACTACTCCCGCCTTAGATCATGAAACGAGCATGACTCCACAGAGCGAACACGACACTGCTTCGTTTAACTCTGTCATTGCTCTGCTGGTACTTAATGCAGACAGTTCAGAACAAGAAATACAAGACGTGTTGAAATTTATGTGTGAAATGACCTTCCTAAGGTCAAAAAAATTTAATTTAGGATACCGATGTCATATAAACGCGATGGTTGTTCAGAGTACTTCATCCGTATGAAAAGAGAATTTTAAGAGAATTTAGCAGGATCACACAGTACCAATCCAGAAAGTGAGTGAATGGTCACGAGGTGCCAATATCGTCAGCAATACTGCCACATGTCAACAGCACTAGCAAGATGAAGAACTTCATGGACAGTTCACCCTGCTCTGGGCAGCCCTCTCAATGGAGCTGCGCTACCAGACGCCGGTCTAAGAAACAGATTCAAACCGACAGGGATTACACTATTCAGAATTACAAATGAGTCGCACACTTATCCTGTTCGGCTTGCAGCGAAAGCTTATTTGAACAAAACTAAAAATGTGTGCAAAACGACTGTATCTATAAAGTCAAGAAACACTATTGTCTACCTCAGACAGACTGTATCCACGTCTGGTCTTCTGTCACACACAATTAGAAATCAGGAATATCACAAAAAAGTGGAGATATTACGGATAACAGACTAATAATCGGTGCCACGAAGTAATAAATCAAATTCTGGATTCACAAAAAAGAATGTATGACTATTGAAGCAGAAACAGAACAGAAGAAATAGACAAATGTCCAGTCGTGCAATTTCTTACGTTTTTCACCTCCATACGTTTCTAGCATTTGTAGACTTATAGATAGCTTTTGACAATGTTGACTGGAATATTCTCTTTCAAATTCTAAAGGTGGCAGGGGTAAAATACAGGGAGCGAAAGGCTATTTACAATTTGTACAGAAACCAAATGGCAGTTATAAGAGTTGAGGGGCATGAAAGGGAAGCAGTGGTTGGGAAGGGAGTGAGACAGGGTTGTAGCCTCTCCCCGATGTTATTCAATCTGTATATTGAGCAAGCAGTAAAGGAAACAAAAGAAAAATTCGGAGTAGGTATTAAAATCCATGGAGAAGAAATAAAAACTTTGAGGTTCGCTGATGATATTGTAATTCTATCAGAGACAGCAAAGGACTTGGAAGAGCAGTTGAACGGAATGGACAGTGTCTTGAAAGGAGGATATAAGATGAACATCAACAAAAGCAAAACGAGGATAATGGAATGTAGTCAAATTAAATCGGGTGATGCTGAGGGGATTAGATTAGGAAATGAGACACTTAAAGTAGTAAAGGAGTTTTGCTATTTAGGGAGTAAAATAACTGATGATGGTCGAAGTAGAAAGGATATCAAATGTAGACTGGCAATGGCAAGGAAAGCGTTTCTGAAGAAGAGAAATTTGTTAACATCGAGTATAGATTTAAGTGTCAGGAAGTCGTTTCTGAAAGTATTTGTATGGAGTGTAGCCATGTATGGAAGTGAAACATGGACGATAACCAGTTTGGACAAGAAGAGAATATAAGCTTTCGAAATGTGGTGCTACAGAAGAATGCTGAAGATAAGGTGGGTAGATCACGTAACTAATGAGGAGGTATTGAATAGGATTGGGGAGAAGAGAAGTTTGTGGCACAACTTGACTAGAAGAAGGGATCGGTTGGTAGGACATGTTTTGAGGCATCAAGGGATCACAAATTTAGCATTGGAGGGCAGCGTGGAGGGTAAAAATCGTAGAGGGAGACCAAGAGATCAATACACTAAGCAGATTCAGAAGGATGTAGGTTGCAGTAAGTACTGGGAGATGAAGAAGCCTGCACAGGATAGGGTAGCATGGAGAGCTGCATCAAACCAGTCTCAGGACTGAAGACCACAACAACAACAACATGTACCACAGGTAGTGCGTAGTGACAATCTTGTTCATTGTTTCCTTAATTTTTCCCCCATCTGGTTTGATACCGAGATGAACAAAATACAGATTCGTCTCACTGACTTGCTTAGAATTTGTTCAGAGACTTTCATTGGTCTTGTTGGTGGTGTAGTTTGGTTCTGGCGATGCAGACGACTGTGACTAATCCTGCAAGGTTACCAAGAGACATTTAATACGGTGGGTTACGATTCGTCACTTACTTGTGATAGCAGCTCAACTAAATCAGTAGCGAAAGGAAGTGATAAGATACAGCTTTTTGCAGCAAAACTGGAACTGATTTAGAAAGCAGCTACCGTTTCAGAAAGTGAGAAAACTCGAAATTTGTGGTAAGATCTTATGGGGCCAAACTGCTGAGGTCATCGGTCTCTATGCTTACACACTACTTAATTTAACTTAAACTAAGGACAACACATACACCCATACCCACGGGAGGACTCGAACCTCCGACGGGGGGTAGAAAGTAAGCACTTTACAACTTTGCCGACAAGACATTGCTGCAGTAAACACTCTTGCACTGCCATAATAGTGGCTGAGATGCAAAGTTCGCAACGCTAACGATGGGAGTAGGGGTAGTTTATGCATGACTTGGAATAAAAAAAAGTTAACTTTACCAACTCAATACGATATCTTAATTGGGAATTATTCAGAATATTTCGTCGAGATGGCAAGACAAAGTTAAGGGAATTTAGCAGGATAAATCAGTCCCCACCCGCAAATCAATGTTATGACAACAGAGTTGCCAAACAATGCCTACGACGTTGCAAAGTCTTGTCTACGCTAATAGCAATAAGAATACATTTTTGCAGCTGGAATCCTGAATGATCTGATCCTAAAATTCAATCTAGCGCTAGACTCTTTACTCTCTCTACTTATCAAATAACAGGAGCGTCTTAATGTCTTACATGAAATCATGTAAACAAAAAAAATGTGGCATCATAAACTGCAGATATAGAAGAAAAGCACGAAAACGCGACTCAAGAGACATTAATATAATAACATTGGCTAGGAATGTATCACTACAGAGTTATGAGAGTGCGTATATAACTAAGTGTTTACTGATACGTCCTTTTTGCCGTAATTAAATGCGAAGAGCCGGTATAATACATAAATCCCTACGCAACTCTGCAATCATCTCAACAACACAGGTTCTACATTATCGTCTGGACAGACATTATTGGTGCAACAGAGTTACTGGATGGAATTACACAAATTTGTTGCTCACCTACAATATCCGATTACTTGGAAGGTAGGTTACTAGCGTTCCGTCGAAAGATCTTAAGTCATGCATGGTGATACTCCATCAGCAACCAACCTGTCTGTCCGCAGGCATCTTATGCTGGACGCTAGATAGGTAATGGTGAACTGACCGCTCGTTGGCCACCCTCCCATTACGAAACATCTTGAATTTTCAACTGCGTGAATATTTAAAGTCTGTTTCGTATACGACTGTTGTTGCTGATGGACCAACTCTCCGTACATGCTTTGAGGGAAACTGTCGCCGCCCGGTGTGGCCGAGCGGTTCTAGGCGCTTCGGTCTGGAACCGCGCGACCGCTGTGGTCGCAGGTTCGAATCCTGACTCGGGAATGGATGTGTGTGATGTCCTTAGGTTAGTTAGGTTTAAGTAGTTCTAAGTTTTAGGAAACTGATGACCTCAGATGTTAAGTCCCATAGTGCTCAGAGCCATTTTCTGTATTGTTGATAAATAACACTGATTTCCACAAATGAGAATCAACACGCAGTAAGTTGCACGCAGTCACTTTCTGAAAACCTAATTCTACAAAGCTCCAACTTTTACAACGAAATAACAGATTTAATTTGACGGTTGCTAAGGCCTAACGTTTACAACGAAAACAACGACCTTTTTCATTTCGAGATACGTTCCCCTGATGCAGATTCTCTTTGCTGTAGAGAAATAAGTATAAATGAGGAGTACTCAGTACTTGCAGGCAAAGGCGCCCACGTTTGCATTCCGCCCACAACACCTGCGACCTTGGCGCGGTTTGCATCACTGAGCCAGATGCCAGCCAGCACTCTCTGTGCGCACAAAGGATACAAAATCTGCTGCAAAAGAACGCAGGCAAAAAGGTAGAATCCTACGGAAAAGAAGAATAGACGCTGTAGAAAATAAAATTTGTGACTTCATCACTGTTAAATTCTAAAATTTTGTTGTTACCAAGTAAGGAAAAGTTCCTCGAATACAGAATTAAACAAAAAGATTAGCAGCTTTACGCCAGAACGAGTAGTTAGGAAAGAAACTATGCAAAATTGAAATGCAAGATAAAAATGATTGAATTATCAAATGACTGATGGCAACTCGGTCAGTTGTCTAAATAGAGCGCAAACCTGGCACGACGACACGACAACTCTTCGTACTGAAATTGTCAGAGTCATTAAAAATTTGTCATAGTATGTCTCAATCATATTATATACACTCAATGTAAGACTTGCAAGCGCAGAAAAATCCATTCTTGTTGTAATTCACTTGCTCAATTTCACGTTAGCACATCACATTGGATAATACTGATAAAAAACACTATTGTATCATCTCTATGTAATTCAGAAGTAAATTAAATTTTTGTATTTGTGGGGATCCACAGCCTCCAGATGTTTTATAAACGTAAACATGGTCCATAGTTGGCTGTAATGTGATTTTTATTTAATCGTCCGATTAGTTAATTTCGACTACTTGTCATTGTCAAGCACTTATAAAACTAACACAAAAAAGCACTACATTGTCTGAATACATCGCCATGTGTAAATAAAACTTTACACGCCTCACATTAAGATAAAACATTCTAGGCTGCTGTCTCGAGTGATTTAAGGAAACCACGGAAAATCTGAATAAGCGCACATTCTGCTTCTGAATAGAAGATTCATACTGGGAACAAACCCTATCGGTGTTTAAGCACAATGTGCAGTACTGTTTTATCTTAATGTGAGGCGTGTAAATTGTTATTTATACATGGTGATGTACCCAGATAATGTAGTGTTTTTCCAAGTTAGTTTTGCAAGCGCTTGACAATGACAAGTAGTCGAAATTAGTTAATCGCACGATTAAATAAAAATCACATTACAGCCTACTACGGACCATGTTCACATTTATTAATAAGAAGTAAATGTTATTTCCAAACATTTCATAGGCTGTATTATGTACGCAACAGTTACGGGGAACTGTCAATAAAATGCTAAACATCAGAATAAGCAATTATTGAAACAATAATTATTACTACTTCCTTGGGTATAGACGACAAGAAGTTTTCGATAATTACGAATGTGCCGATCGTCACCACGGCAAAAAGTATCAAAGGCAGAAAATGAAAGGCATATAATTCACCTTCAGACATACACGGACAGTTTAAGATGCGCACCTACAGCTCCAATAGCAAGGGCAGACGGAAGGCTGGTTGACAAATATTCAAGTCCTGTTTCCATCGCGATCATTGGAGATAGTGAATAGTCAACTGGACAAAGATAGGTGAGGGTATCGGTGGTCTACTTGTTTCACAAACGGTCTAGGCGGCTGTTTCAAGTGATTTAAGGAAATGGCGGAAAATCTGAATCAGCTCACACTCTGCTTCTGAACAAAAGATTCATACTGGAAACGACCCCTACACTGTGTTTAAGCCATTTCCCCCAAAGTATCCTTTTTTCCGGAAATACTAGTCCAGCGAGGGAGGAAAGATAACTTTTGTGGAATTTTCAGCTAGAAGATGCGAGAAAGGAAATGCTTGTATAGCAGCTGTGAGCCGAACCTGGATAGCTAAGGGGTAGAAGCTTTGCTCTGAAGGGCAAGAGTCCGTCTCAAGTTCCAGTCCGGTACACAGTTTTAATCAGTCAAGAAGTTTCACAGCAGCGCTCAGTCGGCTGCAGAGTGTAAGATTCATTCTGAATCAGGATAATTGGACAGTGAAGTGAACCCCTCCCCTCCCGAACACTGGCCTAACGCCTCAACCACTGTGTCACTACGCTCGGCACAGAACAATGAGGTATTTCCCGAAAACGACACGAAGATAGTTATGGCCGTCGCTGACTGGAAAACGCTCACGTATGTAACACCAAACCTCAAGATACCTCACAGTTTCTGCTTTCTACGTCTCTTAAATAATTAACAAACAGTACAGACACAGATCATGATTCTTCCATTTGTAGTCATTCCATTTCCAGATATCACGAGGCGGAGTGCACCCCGACAAATGGCAACAGCACATGGCGGGCCGGATAGTTACCCATCCAAGTGCCGGCCACGCCCGAAAGCGCTTAACTTCGGTAATCTGACGGGAACCGGCAAGGCCGTTGCAACTTTCATACATACAATATGTAAATGTGGTTCTGCCTTGAGTAAACATAATTCATCTTTTTTTAGAAGCCAAACACATATCGGAGAAGTTTCTCCATCTTCAATGGGTTCATTTATTCTCTGATAAATAACATATAAAGAACTTTTGCATCATAATACACAACAGTTTTTGAGATTATAAATATTACGTTACTAAAAGTATTAAGAGAAATATTAGCACGAAAAATAACTTTCTTGTTGTCCGCTTAAGGAACACACCTTCCTTTGCAGTTAGCTGGGTATTGCTTAATCATGAGAGGCGCTTATCTCTATGGATCGAAAACTTAGTCCGACACGCATCCAAACAAAAGTGTGTCGTTTGTTAATTGCACGTTGAAACTCAACTGAATGCCACCGACGTTTTACAGATGAATCTGGTGTCTGACCTGTAACGAAACGTGTTAAGGAAAGCGCCTGCTGGTTTCATAAAAAGCACTGACGTATGGTAATCCGCATTTAGACACCTAATTTGAATAAGCCACCAAACAACATTACGCTTGTGCTACTTTGTAAACGTGATGGGTATTTACTCACAGAAATTCAAAAATACGAAACACACAATATTAATACATATTGCCCGGTTAGCCGTGCGGTATAATGCACGGCTTTCCGGATTGGGAAGGAGTGTCTGGTCCCCGGCACGAATCCGCCCGGCGGACTTGTGTCGAGGTCCGGTGAGACGGCCAGTCTGTGGATGGTTTTTAGGTGGTTTTCCATCTGCCTCGGCGAATGCGGGCTGGTTCCCCTTATTCCGCCTCAGCTACACCATGTCGGTGATTGCTGCGCAAACATGTACTCCACGTACGCGTACACCACCATTACTCTACCACGCAAACATAGTGGTTACAGCCGGCCGTAGTGGCCGAACGGTTCTAGGCACTTTAGTGCTACGGTCGCAGGTTCGAATCCAGCCTCGGTCATGGATGTGTGTGATGTCCTTAGGTTAGTTAGGTTTAAGTAGTTCTAAGTTCTAGGGGACTGATGACCTCAGATGTTAAGTCTCATAATGCTCAGAGCCATTTGAACCATAGGGGATACACTCGTCTGGCGTCAGACGTTCCCTTGGGGATCCACCGGGTGCCGAACCGCACAATAAGCCTGATAGAGTGGTTCGGTGTGGGGCGGTGGAGGGGTGAAGTGGACTGCGGTAGTCGTCGTGGGGTTGTGGTCCATTGCGGCTGCGGTGGAGACGGAGCCTCCCCGTCGTTTCTAGGCCCCCGGTTAACATACAGTACAAACAATACAATACATATTAGAATTGCAGTTACAATTAACTCGACAGTTCCCCAAAGAACATGTGTACTAAAATGTTGACGCTTAGTTTCTCTCTTCACTGTAACAAGAATCGGATGTACAATACAAAACTGACGTGTTTTATTTGCGACGGCTGAATTGGAGATACGTTCCCGCTTTTCGCTTCCCGTTTACATACCGGGATCCTTGCCAACGGTAGCTCCACATGACGACTAGAATTTCCTTGACAGAACATTTTTAGGGCAAACCTTCATCCAAAGTCTAAATAAAATAACATCTACGCACATCTAAAATTTGTTGATATAGTTCGTGATGGTTCCTTAGTCACCCGTTTAAAGTACACCATAGAAGTCTCGATGTTCATGCTAAGTTTTGATCTTGGAATTCCGTGCACCTGCATGCTCGCACGCACGCACGCACGCACACACACACACACACACACACACACACACACACACACACACAGAGTGTCTTTAGGTGAAAGAAACACCCACTGTGGAAACAACATAATACATGTTTTAGAGTAAGTCGCTGAGACATATGGTCTCCGTAGAGATTTATTCAAACCAGCAATAATGGCTCAATAACAATGGGGACGTGTAACAGCGATGATGCGACTACGGTATCTCTAAGCGCACCAGAACGGTTGGACAAGGTGGAGTAGGAAAATGGCATTGACCTTGTTGAAAAAGTCATCCCACGATTCACCTGAAGTGTCTAAGAGAAACAAAGAAGAAAAATTCACGGCAAGTTGAAACCCAATCCTCTTGAATGTAAGTCCATTGTCTTAGACAACTAACCATCTCGTTTGATGACTTTTCTCGTGGCTGACGCTATCTTGCTTTTGTATGTTGATCTCGTATCCTTATAAGAGCATCTCCTAGATCTAAAAAGTACAACAATATTTATGAGTAATGTTACAGATACATCGCACCAAAAAACAGGCTTCATTTACAAATCACAAATCCCGTATTCATTACGGACAAATTTGGATTTATCGTACTTGGGAATTAAGATACAGCAGCATTGAATCTATTATGGAAGTGGCCTTTAAATCAAGAAATACTAGTTTTGCTTCGCCGAAACGAAGTGATCGTCGCTACCCAACTTTCAAAAGTACGTGAACGGAAGCAGGCCACATGCGTTTGTGTGCGTGTTACGAAAGTCACCGCCGACATCGGGAATGCGCTTTCTCTCGACTGGAAGACAGGTATGCAGGGCACGGCTTCGCCACTCCTCAGCATCGTCCAACTGCGTATGCCTATCACCTCACAGTAATATTGATGCGCGTGCGATAACACAGGTCATTGTACTTAAGTAACTGTGCTCTTGATAGTTAATAGCAACGAACGTCTGTATAATATTAAGGAACGACGAGGTACGTCCCTCTTCGGTGAATAAGCCCGGAGGTTAAGAATTAGAGGCTTCAAACTTTTCTTAAAACGCTTCACGTTCACTCTGCACCAACTCCTTGACAGAAATTCTATTTGAAATTCTTGTACTTCCTGCAACCGGAAATAAACACCAGTTATTCTAAAGGAATTTGCCGATTTAACATTGTCTGAGGCAGCGCATTTCTGTTCACATCACAAAGAGCTTTTGGCAGTAAACCCTGAAGTGTCTGTTACCGATGAATCCTATCATCATCATGATCATCATCATCTTAGCTCTGTGCTCCAGCAGTCCTCTTAATATCAACAGGCTATCTCTTCTGTGCTTTTCCAGTGCTTCTTTCCTGTCCCCAAAGTCTCCAGCAAACCATCATATTGATCCATCTGTTAATGTCTCGTCACGTTATGTGGCCGGCACGTTATCATTTCAGCCTGTTAACTCTTAGGATGTCTCTTACTGGTGTGGTTCTTCTGAAGAATGGTTCCTTATAATGTCCCTCGGGATGATGGCTAACATACGTCTCTTCATTGGTCCTTGCGCACACTGCAATTTATAATCACTTCCCTTCCTCGGAACCAATATTCTAGAACCGTAAACTGGAATAACATTATTGGACAAAATAAAGCGAAGTTTTCTGAATGATATGCAACTTTACACTTTTTTCGTGAACTTGCTACCTTTTGTTGGGCTTCCCTAGTTGAATTTTATGGCAAAGTTATTCAGTCACGTCTTCAGTAGCCCCATGGTCAGTTTTATCTAGTTGGATTTCTGGACTCAAAATTTTTAAGTTTTTCTCATATTCGTCTCCAAACCAAATTTTGTGGAAGCAGCTTTAACTTCTTGAACCATAACTGTTGAACCATAACTGTTAATTCTATCTTCACTTACAAGAACGATGCCGTCAACAACACGAACTTGGTTCAAGGATTGGCCATCGATTTTGATCCTCCTATGGTCCTAGCTCAAGTCTTTGAATACATCTCACACAGCTAGTGTAAACAGCTTAGGAGATATCGCGTCTACCTGGCGAACTTCTTTGCCTACTTGGATCTTGTTATTAGGTCTTCACGTACTCTCACTGCCATCGTTGCTTGTTCATAAATGTGATTTAAGAGCCTTGCATATTTTTGATTGACACAGGCTTTCATGATTGCCTACATCTACACTCAATCAAATGCTTTACGGTAGTCAACAAATGCTAGATGTATTGTGAAGTTGTGTTCCATGATCTTTTCAAGAAAGTGTCGAGTGTATGTATATGGACAGCAACTGACAAATCTTGTTCGACTGGTTACTAGAATCCAACTGTTCAGTGAATCGGTAGGTCATGACTTTAATCAGGCGCTGTATAAAGATGTGCTAAACGACTGAAAGGACGTTAATTCACAATATTTTCTGTGCACCCCCTTCTTGAACAATAGTATCACTGCAGAATTTTTGCAGATGTTTGGTATCTTTCCAGGCTCAATATACTACTGATTATGAGTGCTTTTATAGTTATAAACATATCGTTCCCTCCTAGGTTTTGCACTTCACTTCTTATTGTATTCGTTTTGCAGCCATCGTGTCTTTCATTTGATACATCGCGTTTTCTACCTTTGTGATCATAGTTTTATATGTTTCTTCAGTTTTGTTGTTCAAGGATGATAGTTCTTCTTCAGGCGGTACGTCTGTAACCGAAGAAATCATTTACAGCGCAAACAATTTCTTGCTTATCTGTGGCAATCTGTTCCATCTTGTTCTTAATCTTTGTTACTTTTGATCTTTCTGTTGCTATCCTGTATTTCAAAATCTTCATGCATCGACTTCCTTATGTCCCAGACGTGATAAGATTGCTGTAAAACCATGTAATTTACGGAATATCCACCCTGATAAATCTGCCTTACAGAATGAGAGTACTTAGTCACGATGGCCGCACGAGTTCTCTCGAGATTGATGAGATGTGAACACCTATATTATTTCGCTGTTCACAAATGTTTTCGCTAGGAATATACAATCACAAAAATAACACCAGTGTTAACCGTTTAACATTACTGCATTCGCGTTCAGTGAAGACAATATCTGATGAGGCAAATCCTCGCTATGTGTAAAACATCTCTGTGGATAATTATGAAGTGCCTGGCAGGGGGCATTTCTTATTGTGCCATGTATCATGGTTTGTTCCCATTTCATTCATACGTGAGGGCATGTATCTCATCTGAACGATTTCTACGGGATAAATAAGTAGGGACTGAAGAATATCCTTAAAAACGGTTCTCGAAGTTACCGAATACAACTAGTATTCACCAAAGTGAGAAACATTGGAAGGACGTAAGCTGAAGATGGCATTTGTGACAAAGAACATATCTCATCAAATGAATCGTTTGGGGGCCACATAATGTCAATTGACGTATTTTCTTCATTAGCCACTGGCAAAGAGTTGAGCTTTGGAATACCAGAAAAGTAGATTTTACAGCATTGTGCGGCTAGGTGATGGTAAGAAAGTAGATCCATTCTTTGTTCTGAAATGCCGATTTTAGTTTTCTACCCATAGCTTCTCTACACCACTCCATGTTCCTTTGAAAAGTTCACAGCCCAATCCTTACCTCATCCCGCTCGAGCTGTGTTTGTGCTTATTCTGCAATGGGCTTGACGTTGACGCGAAGAAGATGTTACCTCCAATCTTTCTTTCTAAGAAGAATAGCCACTTGGCATACTAACGCCCCAAAAGTTAGTGCAGATTCAACAAAAATAGTTCACAACGAAGTATTTCTGAAACTGGCAAGAAAATTGTCAGCAGGAAAACCAGATTCGAACACATATCGGGAAACGATTTTCTGTAGTTACCGTTGAGGCCAAAGATAGTATGAAAGGCCATGTCTACCGTTCCTTTCACCGGTCCTTGCTAAAACTGAACATGATCTCATCCTGTAATAGTCTCGCTCTGAACTTCTCGTAAGTGCTTCGAAACGTCATTATATAAAAGTAACAGCATCGATCCGATAACAACAATTGATGCTCCAACCCGCTCCGTAAGCGTTCGCTGAAAATTAATTTCGTAGAAAACTACATAAAGCGACTTATTTTTATAAATATTCTTCTGTGTCGGTGGCATTAGATTTCCCTTTGGCAGAGCTCGGAAGAGGGACGTGTTTTGCCTAAGCAATCACTTACACAACCGACCGAAAATTTACATCCAGGCTTCTCTAAGACCCCGTTAGTTTCAAAAAGTTATATGTCAACTCATTTGGCTATTCGTTCACGAAAACTTATTTTTTTCCGCAGTTCGCTTGAAGCTTCACGAACGATAATGCACGAAAAACAAACCTGAAAAACAAAAAACTGAAAATATTTGTTAAGAAATTTCTTTACAGTGCATGGCCTATATGTACAAAACTTTAAGATTAATATAGCACTCGATGGGTGCAGCAGAAAGAGGAAACAAAGCCCATCAATAAAGTGCAACTGAGTTGCTGATGCACAAACCAGATCGTCATTTCGTAAACAAATTACGGCAAATTCAGATTAATATTTTACTCTTCTTCTAGTTTGTAACGCACAGTACGAGAACTTCAAGACGCATATTGCCGATAGAACAGTATGATATTGTACGCGTATTGTCGACAGTGAGATTATAGGTTAAAAAGAATACTTAGAGGCACTCCGTACGTTATATGCCATAAAAACAGGAACTATTCCTCCAGAACGTCACAATGCCAAGTACCGAGGTTTTGATCAGGTATCGAAATAGCCAAATGTTCCATAACAAAAAATTCTGCTAAATGAGAATTCTTAATAAACGCTTTTCGGTAAGTTAAACATACACAGTAACATGTTTTACACCAAAACTCTACAGAAAATGACTATCTAATGTTGATCTCTAATGTTGCACATCTGATTTGATATCGAACCTCTTTTTGGTGACGGAGTGGTGCTGATTGCACAGGAAACACAGATTAGATTACCGGTTTGCTGGAGAAGCCAATAACAAAGCTTTGCTGCTATTTGTTAATGTGAACTCTTGTTTTGTGCCTCTACGATCATTCGTTGAAGACCGCCATCAGCTGGTCGACGATTTACGGAAGAGAAGCAGAAGGGATTACGGTTTCGCAGGAGGAAAAAATCCACTTGTTTGTGTAGGAAAGAAAAAATTTAAATAGGTCAGCGAGATTCGATCCAAAATCTACCCCCAGATTCTCACGAATGTCTAGTAACGATTGTCTGCGACTCTACTAAACTGCAGATTTAACACTGCCGAACGGGACGGGTAGTACTGTGATTTTAGTCACATCTTGGCTTTTTATGGTTGTCACGCTGTTCACGGGAAATTAGGTCAACTACTTGAGGCTCGGCGGTTTCGGCGCTGTTTCGCAGTACAAATGGACGCGAACTTTTACAGAACAACGCAGAAATCGAATCATCAATATTTTGGAACTTCCTAGCAGATTAAAACTTTGTGCCGGACCGAGACTCGAACTCGGGAACTTCGCCTTTCGCGGGCAAGTGCTCTAACAACTGAGCTACCCAAGCACGGGTAGCTAAGTTGGTAGAGCACTTGCCGGCGAAAGGCGAAGTTTCCGAGTTGGAGTCTCGGTGCGGCACACAGTTTTAATCTGCCAGGAAGTTTCATATCAGCGCACACCCCGCTGCTGAGTGAAAATCTCATTCTGGAAACATCCTCCAAGCTGTGGCTAAGCCATGTCTCCGCAATATCCTTTCTTCCAGGAGTGCTGGTTCTGCAAGGTTCGCAGAAGAACTTCTGTGAAGTTTGGAAGGTAGGAGGCGAGGTACTGGCAGAATTGACGCTGTGAGGACGGGGCGTGAGTCGTGCTTGGGTGGCTCAATTTGTACAGCACTTGCCCGCGAAAGGCAAAATTCCCGTGTTCGAGTCTCGATCCGGCACACAGTTTTAATCTGCCAGGAAGTTTCATATCAGCGCACACTCTACTGCAGAGCGAAATTCTCATTATGGCATCAATATTTTCTCTGTTGCTTCCTCGTACAACTCATCCATCCACAATTCCCATAAGGCCACCCCCTCCCTTTATTGCACAACGGAATCACAACAACGGTTTACTGTTTGTCAGTAGACAAAGAAGACGTGATACATACAGTTCTACGCTACAGAGTTATCGTAGTTGCATCTGATGAATAAAACCTTGCTATACCGTAGGTGTGTACATCTATACTTAGAATACGGTTTCAAATACATCAGTCAGAAAAATAGAACACCTTTTTATTCGCAAGAAGAAAAGAAAATAGTGTGAAATTTCAAGATCGACAAAATGTCCATTCCATGAATAGAGACCTTCTCAAGTTCTATGGGGTGCAACAGGGCGCCATATGCAGTAATAGGGTTACGAATACTGTATTTCTGATGGCATGGCTGCACAGTAATGTGACAAATTGGAGAGATAAGGACAGAGCAATTTGAAGATGGTTTTGGGAGATTTCCAACATTTGTCTAATCGTATACTGGCCCTGGTTTACACTTTACCCAATCAACCCAAGCACTGTGGCCTGCAAAATAAAAGATTAAAATCATAAAAGTAATGTAATAAATCCAGTAACATGATCAGCCGTGAAATTCTGAATGCAAACAAAATGTCATCAGAGTTGAATAACAGTTTTTTAAAGCTTATTCCTTGCTTTTCCGCTTTGAGGAGCGTTAATGGATTTTTTATATTGGACAGGCTTTTCTCAATAGTTCTGACTTTTTTAATTTTATTCTTTTAATTTTCAGTGGTAAGTTAACGTTACTGGAACGTGACCAAATTGTCTGTCAATATTTTCTAGCTGTATTTTGTAATTCGTAGAATATCGTTGATTAAAGAATCTGAGAATATAATTTCAGATCGTTGAATAAAAACAGTGGCATTTACATTCATACAAATAACACAAAAAGACGTACTTTGCATTTGTTGTTAAAATATGCTACCGTTTAACTATGAAAGTAATCTGCATCAAAATTTCCAAATGAATAAGTACAGATCGTTAGAGATAAAACAAGTTTGGTACACATCCTGTCAATATAAATTCTTACGGCTGGACGCTTTTTCTAACTCACCGAATAAGTTACACAAAAGTAGCTATTTTAGAATCTTGCTCCCTTTTGGATAAATTTCTGCGGCCGCCCATGCCTATGTTACTCTTGGCTGGTCCATTCAGTAGATTAATTTGAATTCGCCTACAAGACATGAGCAGACCTCGTCAGACGAACGCGTTACGACAGCTCTGCTGCAGTGTGGGTCATGGAAAACAAATCGACTACAGATATAGATAGGTAGACGACAGGCGAAACTGGTAAAGCGTTTGGAGCTGACGCACTGAATGAACGAATGACTGTCATCGTATCTAAATTCACCATACGGTGACATGACTATCTGTACTGTCATCCTATCGATAACAATGAATAAAATTGGAGACAAACCACTGAGAGAATGCAAGACATTTCGTTCTAACAATGGGACAGGTTTCCCACCAGTGGCACGGACGTGGATAGGTCAAGGGGATTGATGGACGAATTCTTTGCGAGCGTACTGAACAACGCACAGTATCTCAGAATGAAAAGCTGTTGAAACAATTTATGCTGTGGGATGCTGTACTTGGATGGGTGAAATTTACCTAAATTTAAGAGCTCGATGACTTAAAGCTGTAGGCAGAAACGAGGTTCCGACTTCATAAATTAGTAAAATGTGACAATTCTGAGGATGATCGATCCGTCACCCGGCGGTGTAATTCGATAGAAGTACTCTACGTACGGCGCCAAGTCTCACTTGCACCTTTCCTTTCATTTCTATAATTATTCATGTCAACAAAAGACATTATGTTACATTACGCAAACGCTTGTCAAATTCATGAGACAGAAATACAAACCGACTACACTAGATGAGGAGAGAGAGAGTCCTTAAGCATATCCTACGAACATCCATGAAAATAGGTCATATCTTTCAGCTTCCATGTGATGACTACGGCTTAACAAGTTAGTCTGTGTAAACTGAATATTTCCCCCCCCCCCCCTCCCCTAATATCTGATACTCACTCCAAGAATTTCAAACAAGTTACTAAACAAGTGATACTCCATAATGAATATCGTTCTGTAAAGACACATTTTTAACAGAACTATGTAATTTTTGAACGGTATTCGAACTGGTGAAAATTTTAGAACAGTCTACAAGAAGTCAATGTCAGGATTGAAGCTTATCGCAATATGGTTCAGAAAATGTGTTAAATGTCGTGGTCTGCAGAAACAGCGCAGTTGCACGTTAGTTGCCATTACGCAACAGAGGTGAAACTATTCTGCAGGTTTAGACCTCATTTTCAGCGTATTTCCCAGCTATTTTTACGAAATCTTTCACGCTGACTGACGTGTATTATACCATCTGTGCTTCTCTTTACACGAATAAATGTCATTAAAGACTCCATTTTTACTTATCGGCAATACAGTGAAAACCAAAACCGGATAGCAATGTGTGTTAAAGCTCTGCTTTCAGGAAGGGGAGGTGCGCCGGAGGATTAACGACTAGGGTAGATATGCAGGCCAGCCTTGATGTGGCTTTTAGGCGGTTTCCCACGTCCCACTAGGCGAATATCGGGTTGGTACTCAAGTCTAGCCTCAGTTACAAGATTCGCAAACATTTACAAAAATTTCCTCACTATCACATTCACAGCCACCTTTTTAAATAAACCGTGCCAGATCCATAAATGACTACGCTAAACCTGCGCCGATGCGGGCAAAGACACAACGAAAAGGAGATACAATAAAAACTAAATCACGTGTAACTTGCCGAAAACCTCGTTTCGATAACAGCAACTGCTTATGAAATCCGAGGAACCCAAGATACGTAGCTATCCTGGATGGCAACAAAGAGAAAATTTCTCGTCCTAGTAGCGCAAACCCCTGTTCTCAGATCACAAAAGCACTTGTTTTGTGACTTAGTTCCCCATTCATGTCAGTGAGTTTGTTTCAACGGTTTTTTAGTAAGTAGATTCCATCCATGCAATGTAAATAAATGTTGTGAGTCTGCAGAATACTTCTCAGTGGTTGTCACGGCACTCTCATTTGACTCAAAGCGTTTCTTAGCCACAAATTTATTTAGGAGAAGTTAGAGGGTGCCAAACTGGTCATCAGAATGGGTATTCCGACAATTCGTACTCAAATTCTTCTCTTTTCATATTGCCAAAGTACTTCTGTAGAGAGGCTCATTAACCTGTGAAAGATGATTTTTTTTTTCTTTTGCTACGCAAATCTTTTCACTCGCAGTTTTTTCTTATAGTTGATAGAGAAACCTTGCATCATATTCGCTGGTTATTATTTTACTATTTACAATGTAATCAATTCTTACGTTTTGCATCATAACAAAAGCTGATCATAGCCTTTCTGGCAGGCCGGCCGAGGTGGCCGAGCGGTTCTAGGCGCTACAGTCTGGAACCGCGCGACCGCTGCGGTCGCAGGTTCGAATCCTGCCTCGAGCATGGATGTGTGTGATGTCCTTAGGTCAGTTATGTTTAAGTAGTTCTAAGTTCTAGGGGACTGATGACCTCAGAAGTTAAGTCCCATAGCGCTCAGATCCATTTGAACCATATGAACCTTTCCGGCAGATGAAATCAACTTCACCTTTTTTGATTCACAGTTATCATCTTTCACCCATTGCTTTCATGGCCGTTCGTTTCTGGCGTGAAGCAGTGGACACACGTGTTATCTACAGTCACAAACCGACGCACGAAATATAGTGATTTATTTTTAAACTAGTCCAAACATTCATTTTCGCGCTTGATTTTGATCAGCATTCTTTGTCATATGTGACTCTTCGTGTGAAGTGTATCGTACTGCTTCCTTTGGTACAACTAAGACATCATGTATTTGATGCACCTTCAACCGTCGATCGCCAATTCCATATTTTGCAATTTCCCATTTTCATCACTTGAGAATATACACTCCTGGAAATTGAAATAAGAACACCGTGAATTCATTGTCCCAGGAAGGGGAAACTTTATTGACACATTCCTGGGGTCAGATACATCACATGATCACACTGACAGAACCACAGGCACATAGACACAGGCAACAGAGCATGCACAATGTCGGCACTAGTACAGTGTATATCCACCTTTCGCAGCAATGCAGGCTGCTATTCTCCCATGGAGACGATCGTAGAGATGCTGGATGTAGTCCTGTGGAACGGCTTGCCATGCCATTTCCACCTGGCGCCTCAGCTGGACCAGCGTTCGTGCTGGACGTGCAGACCGCGTGAGACGACGCTTCATCCAGTCCCAAACATGCTCAATGGGGGACAGATCCGGAGATCTTGCTGGCCAAGGTAGTTGACTTACACCTTCTAGAGCACGTTGGGTGGCACGGGATACATGCGGACGTGCATTGTCCTGTTGGAACAGCAAGTTCCCTTGCCGGTCTAGGAATGGTAGAACGATGGGTTCGATGACGGTTTGGATGTACCGTGCACTATTCAGTGTCCCCTCGACGATCACCAGTGGTGTACGGCCAGTGTAGGAGATCGCTCCCCACACCATGATGCCGGGTGTTGGCCCTGTGTGCCTCGGTCGTATGCAGTCCTGATTGTGGCGCTCACCTGCACGGCGCCAAACACGCATACGACCATCATTGGCACCAAGGCAGAAGCGACTCTCATCGCTGAAGACGACACGTCTACATTCGTCCCTCCATTCACGCCTGTCGCGACACCACTGGAGGCGGGCTGCACGATGTTGGGGCGTGAGCGGAAGACGGCCTAACGGTGTGCGGGACCGTAGCCCAGCTTCATGGAGACGGTTGCGAATGGTCCTCGCCGATACCCCAGGAGCAACAGTGTCCCTAATTTGCTGGGAAGTGGCGGTGCGGTCCCCTACGGCACTGCGTAGGATCCTACGGTCTTGGCGTGCATCCGTGCGTCGCTGCGGTCCGGTCCCAGGTCGACGGGCACGTGCACCTTCCGCCGACCACTGGCGACAACATCGATGTACTGTGGAGACCTCACGCCCCACGTGTTGAGCAATTCGGCGGTACGTCCACCCGGCCTCCCGCATGCCCACTATACGCCCTCGCTCAAAGTCCGTCAACTGCACATACGGTTCACGTCCACGCTGTCGCGGCATGCTACCAGTGTTAAAGACTGCGATGGAGCTCCGTATGCCACGGCAAACTGGCTGACACTGACGGCGGCGGTGCACAAATGCTGCGCAGCTAGCGCCATTCGACGGCCAACACTGCGGTTCCTGGTGTGTCCGCTGTGCCGTGCATGTGATCATTGCTTGTACAGCCCTCTCGCAGTGTCCGGAGCAAGCATGGTGGGTCTGACACACCGGTGTCAATGTGTTCTTTTTTCCATTTCCAGGAGTGTAGTTTTAGGATGTCCTTCACGTGAATCATCTTCAGCAGAAGTGAGTTTGAATTCAGTTACTTATTTCTTAATCGCTGAAAATGAAGAATCACTCCTTGTAAAACACCACAGTTTTCGTTGTCGACAAAACCTCCAAAACAATTTATTAGTGACACAGTATTCCCTTTATCCATTTTACAGCTTCCTAAAGCTACAGAGGAAACAAATTTTTATGTCCAGAAGATGACACTGTTTTTTTACAGTACTGGCCATATAAATTGCAACACCATGAGCACGGCATGCAACAAACGTCAAGTTGGCTTGAATGCTTGGATCTGCAAATGATCAGCATTTCAGCGCCACCTCAACACCCAGTACATTTTGTGTACACTGAGATGACAAAAGTCATCGGATACCTCGTAATATCGTATCGGACTCCGTTTTCCGCGGCGTAGTGCAATAACTCGACGTGGCCTGGGCTCAACAAGCTGCAGAAACATTGAGCCGTGTTGTCTGTATAGCTGGCCACAATACAAAAGTGTTGCCGGTGTAGGACTTTGTACACGAACTGACTTCTCGATTATGTCCCGTAAATGTTCTATGGATGGACAGATCATTTACTCCGAATTGTCCTGAATGTTCTTCAAACCAATCGCGAACAAATGTGGCGCGGTGACAAGGCACATTGTCAAATGGTTCAAATGGCTCTGAGCACTATGGGACTTAACTTCTGAGGTCATCAGTCCCCTAGAACTTAGAACTACTTAAACCTAACTAACCTTAGGACAACACACACATCCATGCCCGAGGCAGGATTCGAACCTGCGACCGTAGCGGTCGCGCGGTTCCAGACTAGCGCCTAGAACCGCTCGGCCACCCCGGCCGGCGCACATTGTCATCCATAAAAATTCCATCGTTGTTTGGGAACATGAAGTCCACGAATGGCTGCAAATGGTCTCTCAAGTAGCCGAACATAACCATCTCCAGTCATTGATCGGTTCAGTTGAACCAGATGTCCCAGTCCATTCCATGTAAAAACAGTCCACACCATTATGAAGTCATCACCAGCTTGCACTGTGCCTTGTTGACAACTTGGGTACATGGCTTCGCAGGGTTCAAAATGTTTCAAATGGCTCTGAGCACTATGGGACTTAACATCTGTGGTCATCAGTCCCCTAGAACTTAGAACTACTTAAACCTAACTAACCTAAGGACATCACACACATCCATGCCCGAGGCAGGATTCGAACCTGCGACCGTAGCAGTCGCGCGGTTCCGGACTGAGCGCCTAGAACCGCTAGACCACCGCGGCCGGCGCTTCGCAGGGGTCTGTATCACCCTCGAACCCAACCATCAGCTCTTACCAACTGAAATCGGGACTGACCAGGCTACGGTTTCCCAGTCGTCTCGAGTCCAACCGATATGGTCACGAACCCAGGAGTGGCAGTTATGGCGACGTCCAGCTGTTAGCAAAGACACTCGCGACGGTCGTCTGTTGCCATAGCCCGTTAATGGCAAATTTCGTCGCACTGTCCTAACGGATACGTTTGTCGTACGCCCCACATTGATTTCTACAACTCTAGCCAAACGCCGCTGCTATCGGTCGTTAAGTGAAGGCCGTCGGCCACTGCGTTGTCCATGATGAGAGGTAATGCCTGAAATCTGGTTATCTTTGCACACTCTTGACACTGTGGATCTCAGAATATTGAATTCCCAAACGATTTCCGAAATGGAATGTCTCCAACTACCATTCCGCGTTCAAAGTCTGTTCATTCCTGTCATCCGGCCACAATTACTTTGAGAACCTTTCCACATGAATCAGCTGATTACAAATGACTGCTCCGCCAATGCACTGCACTGCTCTTTTATACCTTGTGCACGCGATACTACCGCCCTCTGTAGATACGCATATCACTATCCCATGACTTTTGTCATCTCAGTGTATGAAGGATTGCGCAGCGGATTTCCCATTCAGAAATCATATGGTTATTTGTGAGATGATATAGCTAAGCCGTGTGTAAGAGAGTGAAACCTCTACCAGCACGTGTCAGAATCCGCGAGCGATATAATCGTGGGCTATCGGAACTTTGATTTACCATGCAGCGGTATTGGTTGTCCCTTTGGTCAGAATCCAACGCTGTCAAGCAAGTACTGAATCGACAGGTTCAGGAGGACCATACTCAAAGCCATGCTGGATGACAGCGCCCCGGCGACTAGCGCCCGAGAGGAGAGACATAATGTTCACTTAGTCATGCAGGATCTTACAGCCACATCACATACTTCGAGTCAGGAAATGGTGTTGTCTGTAGTTAGACAAGAATCGACCGGACAAAACAACGAAGTCTGGAGCATTACGTACTGTCAGCATGGCGACCACTGTTGCGGCTGCCTTTGACGCGTCAGGAGAGAGTGGCTGGCCAACAGTGGTGTGCCCATCCACACACGAATGACACCACGTCGTCTTTTCATACGAGTCCTGGGGTCTGTGTACAGCATTGTAATGGACGTATCCGTGTGTCCAGGCTCTAAGGAGAACGAAAGTTATCATACAGCATTTGTCGTCATCATATGGGTCCCACACATGGCGTGATGGTATGAGGGTGCCATTGGGTACAGAAAATGATCACCTCTGGTTCGCATAGTTGGTAACTTGGACAGCAGCAGCTACATTTGCGACGTGTTACGCCCGGTGACTGTACCCTATCTTAGAGGTTTCAACAAGATAACTTGCGGCCGCATGTTGCTCATGCTGTGCGGGCTGATGCGCTGGCCAGCACGCTCTCAGCCACTGAAAACATCTGGTCTTGTGCTGCCGAGAGACTGCCACGCCACTACTCGCCAGCCATTACGACTGGTGAACACTGGCATCGGGCTGAAGCACAAAATGAAATAAAGTACCCGTACTGTCTGTAATATGGGCGCAGTTCGGTTTGATGGCAAGTCGTTTTAGAGCCTTTACTGCCGGCAGAAGTGGCAGCTCTAAGTACAAAATTTCGCACCTTGAACAGCCCTAAACCACCTACAAACCTAATAATGCACTCTTCCTGCTAAACCGTATTCCGTTACTTGCTACCCTACATGGCGCTGCGATTTTAGTGGCCAACGGCGTACCTTGAGCATAGAGTGCGGCGCAATTGACACGGGCGGTGCACATACCAACGAAGGGCAGAAGAACAAAACACAGCGTGGCCTACAGCGATTGACGGCCGATGTTAGTCACAGGTGCGGAGATAAGGCAGCTGCAGGAATGGCACGCGCTGCGTACAAGGCCGGCCTGCAAGCGCAGTCGCAGCCGCAGCCGCGGGTACCGTTGCGACACGTCTTCACAACGGCGCTTCTACACCGATGCGGTGTGGAGAGCGACACTTAACTTACAAACCTCTTATATTTGATATACGTTGCAAGAAATCGAAATATCACTGTAATTTTTAACTGTCTTATTAAGGTTTTATTGCTCCTGGGAACAGAAGTATTGTGGTGTGGTATGTCGTTGCCATATTTATCGGAATCATAGTAGGAAACGTGATGAATATGAGACGAAAGTTTTATCAAATCAGGATAATTTGATCTCCGCTAATATTAAAACATGTCATAATTGGCTGAGCGAGCGGCCTTAACGATTCCTGTCAGATCACTTAAGTTAACCGCTGTCGGGCTTGGCTAGCACCTAGACGGGTACACTGGACTCGCATTCGGGAGGACGACGGTTCAATCCCGTCTCCGGCCATCCTGATTTAGGTTTTCCGTGATTTCCCTAAATCGCTTCAGGCAAATACCGGGATGGTTCCTTTGAAAGGGCACGGCCGATTTCCTTCCCCATCCTTCCCTCACCCGAGCTTGCGCTCCGTCTCTAATGACCTCGTTGTCGACGGGACGTTAAAACACTAATCTCCTCCCTCCTCCTCTCCTAGACGGGTGACCGTCCGGGTGTGCAGGACGCTTTTGGCAAGCGGGGTCCGCTCAGCCCTTGTGAGACCAACTGAGGAGCTACTTAACCTACAAGTAGTAGCTCCGGTCGCTAAAGCTGACAACGGCCGGGAGAGCGGTGTGCTGACCACAAGCCCCTCCATATCCGGACCCACTGACGCCTAGCGGCTGTGGTTGACACGGCGGTCGGTAGGTAACGTTTGGGCCTTCCGAGGTCTGTTCGAACAGATAACTGGGCTCTAACTGTTCAGTATAAGCACATCTCCCAGCAGTTTTTGTGAAAATTGTTGCTGTGGCCCATAACAAGCCATTACACACTGAAGTGCCAAAGACACTGGTATAGGCATGCGAAGTCAAATACAGAGATGTGTAAACAGGCAGATTACGGCGCTGTGGTCGACAACGCCTATATAAGACAAGTATCTTGTGCAGTTGTTAGATCGATTACTGCTGCTGCAATTCCACCAGATTTAAGTGAGTTTGAACGTAGTGTTGTAGTTGGCGCACGAGCGGTGGGACACAGCATCTCCGAGGTAGCGATGAAATGAGGATTCTCCCGTACGACCATTTCAAGAGTGTACCGTGAATAGCAGGAATCCGCTAAAACATCAAATCGACATCGCTGCGGTCGGAAAAAGATCCTGTAAGAATGGGACTAGCGACGACTGAAGAGAATCGTTCAACGTGACAGAGGTGCAACCCTCTCGCAAACTGCTGCAAATTTCAATTCTGGGTATCAACAAGTGTCAGCGTGCGAACCATTCAACGAAACATCATCGAGAAAGGCTTTTGGAGCCGAAGGCCCACTCGTGTACCCTTCATGACTGCACGACACAAAGTTTTACGCCTCGCCTGGGCCCGTCAACACCGACATTGGACTGTTGATGCATGTCAGCAGCGGAATGTTCAAGTTGGTGTGGGATGTGTGCAGTTGCAGTGATATGAGACCCCTGATACGTCTAGATACGACTCTGACAGGTGACATGTACGTATGCATCCTGTCTGATCACCTACATTCATTCATGTCCATTGTGCATTCCGACGGTCTTGGTCAATTCCATAAGGACAATGCAACACCCCACACGTCCAGAATTTCTACAGAGTGGCTCTAGGAACATTCTTCTGAGTTTAAACATTTCCGCTGGACACCAGACTCCCCAGACGTAAACATTATTGAGCATGTCTGGGATGCCTTGCAACGTACTGTACAGAAGAGATCTCGACCCCCTCGAACTCTTACGGATTTATGGACGGCCCTGCAGGGTTCATGGTGTCAATTCCCTCCAGCACTGCTTCAGACATTAGTCGAGTCCATGCCATGTCGTATTGCGACGCTACACGACATTAGGTAGGTGTACCAGTTTCTTTGGCTCTTCAGTTTAATATACCCCTGTGAACCCCATTAACGTAAACACGGCGTCCCATAGTTTAATAAAAACACATTTGCTTCAATTTGTCGACAGATAAAAACAGGGCAATATTAACTAAAGAAGAAAATACTTGGTCGTTCGCATATTACCTCTTATCTTTTGATTCATTGCATGTTTAAAAAACTATCAGAGGTTTTCACGTTGCGGCAGGGCCGTTGACTGGTTCCACGGTCGTAATAACGCTCCAGCGAATCGGCCAGATATTTACAGCGAGTATTCTACTGTATGTTCTCTGCAGCAAAGATCTTGTTAGACTGTTATTTAGTGTACTTTGCAAAAGTAAAAGAGGAATGAAAAAAGCGGGCTTCGTGTCACGTCGAAAAAGAGATGCTTAAAGATGAAGCATCACCTCACTCTGAAGGTTGGAATACGAAATCGGACGTGCTATTTGCAAAGGAACCAACCTGGTAATTGCCTTAAGTAGTATAAAGAAATCAGGGAGAACTTAAAACTGCGTGGTCGCACAGGAACGTAAATACCGATCATCTAAATGAGAATCAAGTGCCTCAATAACTGTGGTGCCTCACTCGGCGCTAAAGTGTGCAGTCGGTTCAGAGAAGCAGCATTTTCTACCACTGAAAAGCAACCACAGGCATGGAACGATGAACGTGCATAGCTGTCAGAAGATACTTAGAAACAATTAACTTTATGAGTGTGATCGAAAGGTGAAAGGTACTGCAAAGTTTCCCTAGTTCTATAAATATAATGCTGCACTATTTGGACCCCTCGTTACGTATAGAAGCAGTTTCGAATTTTTCTTTATCCTGTGGATACAAAAATGCTGATAAGATGATTAAGTAAATTCACTGGACAAAATATTAGTCATCCCCCAAAAGATCACACTAATCGCGTTACGGTGCTGTAGATGGTATACAGGGTGTATCATAATTAATGGCGCAAACGCATGCAGTTGAAAGTACACGATACTAGAAGCAAAAAAGTCTCAGTAAACATATGCATTTTAGAGCACATGTTTATTGGACTTTTTTTCTTGTTTTTGTCAAGATTACCATTTCCCAAAATATGGAAAGCAAAGAGTTTTCAGTAGAAGAGACTGGCTTCACAGTATCGAAGACAAAAAATTGCTCGTAGTTCTTAAGGTATGCATTTCCGCCCCTTTGTTTACTGGGACTTTTTTGCTTCTAGTATCGTGTACTTTCAACTTCATGCTTTTACGCCATTAATTATGATACACCCTGTATAACTGGTACCATCGGTTGTGTGACCCACCACTGCCGAAATGTCATGACTGTGATGTAGTGTGTATGTGCAGTTGTATGGTATCAGTGCAGTAAGACTGGCCGACGTAGAGACGTACGGAATGGCAGAAAGGAGCTATTGCTACTGCATGTGCCCATCACCACACCGAGAATAAAGTTGCCCGATTCATTGGTGTATCAACGAGGACTCTCCGACGTGTCTACAAGGAATGATGCACCACTCGGAGCCATGTAACACGGCGTAAGAACAGTGGTAATAGAAATATTCTAATCGACAGGTACTGGAGTCGATTGTCGCACCTTGTCAGTGACAATTGGTTTCAACGCCGATACGAATTGCTGCTGTCAGTTTTCGAGAGAACATTGTGAAGAGAAATGCATGCAGTGGACTTCTGGAGTCGGTACCTCACAAAATGCCATTGCTTACAGCGAGACATACACTATCTGAAGTATTCATACACCTATTAGTGCGCATTTATATAGGGTGTGTTCAGTCTTCGCCGTTATGAGGGCTTCAACTCTGCTGGAGGCACTTCCAATGGAGTGTCTGAATGTCTGTGGAGGAATGACAGCCCATTCTTCGATCAAAACCAAAACCAGAGGCGGTAGTGATGTTGGAAGCCGGGGTCTGAAATGAAGTCGACGTTCTAACTCATCCCAAAGATGTAGCAGGTCGAGACTCTGGGGAGGCCAATCCATTACAGGAATGTTACTGTCCATAAACCACTGCCTCACAGATGATGTTTTCGCAGAGGCTGCATTGTCATGCTGATACAATCACTGTCTCCGAGCTATTCTTCTACTGTGCGCAGTACATAATGCTGTGAAATATATTCATATCTTTGCGCATTTGTCGTTTTGTTAAGCGCAATTAGTGGATCTCGCCCTAACCACGAAATAAAACTCTATACCGTAACACCATCCCCTCCGTCCGTCAGTGTTAGCACTACACATGACGGCAGGTAACATTACCCAGGCATGCGCCAAACCCGAACCCTTATATTAAATGCGCCACAGGGAATAGCGCGATCCACCATTCCAGATCACTCGTTTCCGGTCTTCCACTGTATAAATGTGTAGCTCATGAGGAGCAGCTCGATCATTTTACCCCACCTTTTTTAACCCCCTACACATCGTTATTTTGCTACCTGGACTGCTGGTAGCACTTAGGAACTCATTGATTTCATTCGAGTTTCTACAACTACCCTCCACAACGTTCGACTGTTCTGTCCGTCAGTACATGAGGTTCACCTGACCCTGGTTTAGTTGCCGTTGTTACTTCGCGTTTCCACTTCACAATCATATCACCAAAATTCGAGCAACTTTGGAAGGGTAGAAATGTCCCTGATGGCTTTGTTACTCTGGTGACATCCAATGACTAGACCAAGTTCGATGACCGACCCATTCTGCTTTGATGCTTCTCTAGTGACTACACAATAATCAAATGGTTCAAATGGTTCTGAGCACTATGGGATTTAACTTCTGAGGTCATCAGTCACCTAGAACTTAGAACCACTTAAACCTAACTAACCTAAGGACATCACACACACCCATAACCGAGGCAGGATTTGAACCTGCGACAGTAGCGGTCGCGCGGTTCCAGACTGTAGCACCTAGAACCGCTCTGCCACCCAGGCCGGCAACACAATAATCCTCGCCTCCTTTTATACTACCTGGTCCGCCTCTCGTGGCAACTGGTGCTCAATTCCGCATTACATAGGAATGTGCGGGAACTAGAGATCAGGTAGTGTAAAGTAGCACATGTTCACCGGACCAAAAAACAGAATCTGAACAGTAGCTGACTGGATGTGTGTAATGTGGTCTGGCGAGTCACCATTTCACCTCATTTCAAGTGATGCAACGCGTCGAGTGCACCGAAGGTCCAAGGCGTATAACCCGCAGTATCTGAATGGAGTCCTTGGGGCCGTATGTGATTCTGTGATGTTTTGAGGATGTTTTTCGCACCATAACTTGAGCCTATTAATTCAGGTTATCGTGAACACTGACGAGGAAGTTTATTTCAACATTCTTGATGACCAAGTGTTTCCCTTTCTTCAGCATCTTCATGATATGCTGCCATCTTCCAGGATGACTACAGCTGTGTTTGCGTAGGTTTCACGAACACTCAAGTACCCCATGCTATCGCACCCAACTGTCTGTGACTATTTGAAACAGCAGGTGAAACGTAACAATGAACATCCCTTTAATTTGGCAGCTCCAGGTGAGCTAATCATCAGTGAGGGCGGTTTTAACGGCATTAGCGTGATATTTCCAGCGAGTGACATTTTTAAGCGTTGTGCTTATGTTGGTTTCATATCTGCTTTTTCATCTCATTGTTGACCAGCACAAAAGTAAAGTTAGCGTACAATACTAGTAAAAAATTTCTGTCCAGCCAATGAAATTGTAACGACTTTGTAAGAAGAAGTAAAACAACTATGTTAAGGAACCGTCGTAATATAGCGACTGGTAGTTTGTACTGTTCTCCACTTTACCACTCTTCTGCAACAGTGAACGTCGCTGGTGCAAAGGGCTCCCTTCGTTCTCGCTGCTAGTCACCTCCGTCGTTCTGGCGACGCCGTTTGTTTCATTCATGATGCGCATTCCATTCTCTCCCAAAGGTGTTGCAGACACCTCTGCTGCATGTCTAGTGAGGAACGCTGTTTAAGCGCCCGGCAGGTGGCAACAAAAGCTAAGGATCCGGAAGCGTGTGTGTCGAATTGGATAACGCTGTGTTTACTGTTTAGCGCGTCATCCACATTAGAGGGAGTCCAGATATTCCTATTTTTCCAGATTCGGAAAGAAAAGCCAAAGAATCTGCGGCTAACCGACCGATTTTGTGAAACACGTAATAATCGTGGTATGGTCGGAAACAAGATTGGGGGATTTGGTGTAACAACCAAGTTTTACAGCACGTCTTAGTATATTTTCAAGTCTTTATTTTATTTGGTTATAAGTGTTTCATGTGTCTTAATAGCTCCTCGGTTAAATGTCATAAATCAAATACAAAGATTGTGCGTTTAATCGTCGGATGGCTATCGGACTTTTTTCCTGAAACTATTATGAATTGCACTATTTAGGTAAAAACTATCTAGCTGTATCGTGGTGCGCATTTCACAGTGAATTTTAGTTCCCTTCTTCTTTGACTCGGCGAACCGACTCTCATGCCGAAAGGACATACTACAACAAGCGAGAAGAGTCCTTCGAAGACTGACGGTATTTAAAGTTAGATTGGTGTGGTACATTCTGTTTCTGTCCTTCTTTGCATCTCTCTCCACCCTTCCACTCATCTCTTCCCTTTTTGTCCACTCTATGGTCATGTCGCCGTAGAGAACGTAAGGGACGAATCCCTAACTCGGACGGGCAAAAGCAGAAGATATCGCGAGTCAGGGTTATTGCCATGTGTTGAATCACTGTTGGTTCACTGCCTCTTACAGTGTATAAATGGTTTTCTACCATGGGCCTGCCAGTTTTGTACGAATATTAAGAAGCATTTTAGATGTCAGCACAATAATCTCGTAACCAGTATTTCCAGAGAACAGAAATTAAATAGACGCATTCATGAATCAAATTACACTTGCTTTCTCCTGACACACCACTTAAAATCTTCCAAGTGATTGGTTCACTGGCACTACTTGTATGAACAACCCTATTCTTCAAAACACAAATAGTCTCTATCAAAACAGGAAACACTATCCAGTTAAAAATTCAACGAAAATGTTCCACCTTAAGATGACTGACGATAAAAAAGAATTCGTCAAACATTCAGTGTTGTGTTCTATAAGATCTTTAAATTGGTGCGCCTAAAGCCAACTCACACTCATGTGAATGCCTTAATATTTACTTTTGTAGCGTTTAAATCACGCTATCTGAAATTTTTTTAATACTGCAACGTGTGTTCTTCGGGCCCCTCCATAGAAGTGTAGTTGAGATTTCGTTCACGTACAGTGTTACTAACACCGCCGGGTGGCAGTCGTCCAGGAAAAAATGTGTGAGAATGGCCTGACGCCGAACACTTCTGGCGTTGTCTCAACTTGGGCTACGAATATCAATGACGGCCGCCGACAAGAATATCGAAAACTCAGTTTACAGTGTAGACCGTAAACAGCTGGGTATACCAACAGAGTTGTACACTACGGCTCGAAGTTTCGCCCTCGCAAAATGTGGGGTAAACTAGGTAGCTCTACATAAACGCTAATGAACCTCTCCTCAAAAGATAACGGAAGAACATAAGTCGAACGACTAGGAAGAGAGACAAAAGACTGTGCCCTAAAATACTCTGTTACGCTGAACATGGTAGGAGAGGAAGCAGTCAAAGGTTTGCAGCTGCCCTCATAATAGCTCAGATGTAACTAGGAAACTGCTAGGAAACCCCCGTTGTGCAGTGGTTGCGCAACATCATCAATCAACAAAAACCCTGAACAAACAGTCGTGGACCGTGTACAGGAACAATACAATGCAATACGATGTATAATGTGCCACAGGAAAAAATAGAGAAATTGCGATCCATCGTTCGTTTATGTATTTACATCTCAGCCGAATTATCTGATTTTAGTATTTGTATCTTCCATGCGTTAAGGGCACTGTACTGCAAACTGTATCTAGCAAGACTAGGCCTCACTCGCCCCGCAGACGATTAAAGACCCATTAATTACCTCAAAATATCATTTTATAGCCATGTTGGCTTTTATTCGACTGTGACTGTTTTCTGCAATCTATAAATAGGTTTTATAGGGACAGCTGACAATCACAATTCAAATGGTTCAAATGGCTCTAAGCACAATGGGACTTAACATCTGAGGTCATCAGTCCCCTAGACTTAGAACTACTTAAACCTAACTAACTTTTTTTTTAATGTGTGTGAAATCTTATGGGACTTAACTGCTAAGGTCATCAGTCCCTAAGTTTACGCAACACTTAACCTAAATTATCCTAAAGACAAACACACACACCCATGCCCGAGGGAGGACTCGAACCTCCGCCGGGACCAGCCGCACAGTCCACGACTGCCCTAACTAACTTAAGGACATCACACACATCCATGCCCGAGGCAGGATTCGAACCTGCGACCGCAGCAGCAGCGCGGTTCCGGACTGAAGCGCCTAGAATTGCTCGACCACAGCGGCCGGCGATGACAATTCTTTGTTATATAGCTCATATTATATTAATACTAAAAAATGTTTCGAGGTGTGACCTTGTTACAAGACAGACGTACAAATACAAAAACATTTAGTGTAAATAGACAGAGCTTTTGAGTTACATGTTTTGTAATTGTGACTGCTAACTGGCTCTATAAAACCTGTTTATAAAACAAAACTACATGACTTACGTTCTTTGAACAGAAATCTTGACTGATGACATTTCATTTCTAGACTGAACATTCTAGTCCTTCTCCTTGGCTTCTATCGGCGACATACTATACTTAATATGCACACTGCTTGACAATTGATACGGATCAGAGACACTGTTGGACAGGAATGATCACAGGCAATGATGGACGACATGAAACACAGTACATACGTAATAGAGGTATAGTGGTGTATTTATAACGAAAAATGGTAGATTTCACAACATTGGAAAGCAGGATAACAGACATAAATAACGATCATGTTTGACATTGGTCAGATATGCAACATATAGGTCCATATCAGTAAGGAATATGCCCTCCCTGAGCACTGATGGGCATTTTGTTCCTGTTATTCATGCTGGCTACCAAACTGCTCTGGAGTCCTTGGGGGATATTGTACCACTCCTCTCTCAAGGTGATTTTCAGTTCTTGAACGGTCTGGAGAGGGGGTGTTTGTTGCGAAACACGTCTGCCAAGAGTATCCGAGGCATGCTCTATGCTGGCCGCAGTGGCTGAGCGGTTCTGGGCGTTTCAGTGTGGAACCACGTGACCGCTACGGTCGCAGGTTCGAATCCTCCCTCGGGCATGGATGTGTGTGATGTCCTTAGGTTAGTTAGGTTTAAGTAGTTCTAAGTTCTAGGGGACTGATGACCTCAGACTTTAAGTCCCATAGTGTTCAGAGCAATTTGAACCATTTGAGCATGCTCTATAGGGTTAAGTCCGATGAGTACTCAGGCCATCCCATACGTTCAATATCTTCACTTTCCAGGGTGTCCGACACTTCAGTGGTGTAGTGTGGGCGGGCATCGTTGTCCATAAACACAAAGCCTGGACCTACCGCAACCCTAAGCAAACGAACACGATCCAGAATAATCTCCCTACAACATCGATGTACTTTAACGGTATCTCGTGCAGAGAGATGCAGCGGTGTTCGGCAGTTGTACATAATGCCTACTCACACATAGCGCCTAGGTCATACCGGTGAAACTCATGAACATTCTGTGATGTGTAACGTGTTCTTGTATCTCTCCGCCCTAACTGGTGGCCGGAATCACTTGCCACAGTGAAGCAGAATTCGTCGGAGCACATGACTGTTGCTGACTATAATCAACATGTTTCCTACACCGACGAACCCCTTCTCGACGATGGCGTGGTTCAAGTGGGAAGCATTTAACAGGTTTCCGAGCATACAAATCAGCCTCTTTTAATCGCCGCGAAATGGTTCTAGCAGAGACACGTTTACCAGTGTCTGTTGCAAGGCCTGCAGCGATCTGTCTAGAAGTTATACCTCTGCTCCCTTTCGCCACCAGAGCTACGTATCGATCCTCTTGCGGTGTGCTGGTCCGTCTTTCGCGTAGCATTTGCACACTCAGTGGTCTTTTGGGCACGCACACTACTGTGGCCACAGTAGTGGCACTCTCACCGGCTTCGAACCGCCCAAATGCTCGTTCACGATCATGACCTAGTGAAGAAGTTGTAGTAGATTAGGCGATTGGATGTCTGGCTATGGTTGGAAATGTTCAGGATTCGATAATCGACCTTTTCAACGACTCATTCACCTATCGAATATAATGCGAGACATACGACAAAGGCAATAAAACTGAAGCGTACAATAGCATATCGTTAGCAATCACATTCTGCAAAAGTGGCTACAGGATTGTTTCCCTGTGAGGCCATCTGACTGTTATAAAGCACTCTATCTTTAATATAATAAACCATTACAGAACTTGTAGGGTTCTAAACACATACATGTAGCTGACTGGCCATTTGACTCCTCCCTTTAACACCGCTTTCGTTGTGTGTGTGTGTGTGTGTGTGTGTGTGTGTGTGTGTGTGTGTGTGTGTCTGTGTGTGTGTGTGTGGAGTTTACGAGCACTCACCACCGAGGTTATCAGCGGCTATTTCCTTTCGTTCATAACAGCAGATCGCGCAGGTTGTACCTCAACACTTTGCACCTCAAGAGACAATGAACAACCAAAATTACAAATGCATTTCAGACCGATTTCAATAGGATAATCATAGCGTCACCTTGCTCCGTATATAACTGCTAGTGATTCATTCCACCAAGAAGTTTAAATTCGTGCAAAAATGGTATACTTTTAAAGATTTGAAACCCAACTGGACGTAAAACATCATTATTATTATAAATATGTAGGCCTCTGTGATCAGCTTCAATCTGAACAAAAAATGTTTGGACATTAGATCGCGTCCTTGGGTAAACATAAAAAAGAACCATAAAACAAAAGCCGACGTTTATATAGATGTGTTGCGGGACTCTTCGGGACAATGAAGCTGCAGTTTCTTCGGCATGAAAAGGACTACATCGATTTTTCTGGAAACGAAGGCTTTTTTTAGTTCTTGTTAACTATACAGACTGATTCAGCGGAACACAAAAAGGAATTTTACTCAAATCGATATTGTTGACGCCGTCGGGAAACCGCCCAAAAGAAACTTTAATGTCTGACCTCCTTCATCTATTTAAAAAGCTTTTAATTGAAATTTACTGACAGAAGGGTAAAAAAGCAGTAAGCTGGGGAAATATACGTTTTCTAGTTGGTTTGGGTGCTTATAAATGGGTATGCACAAACCTGAGCAGGTGTGGGTTATACAGCTCGTTGCTGCGTTATCATGCTGTTTATGACTCTCGGGATATAGATTTCTTCCATGAGTCGGAGCGTCTTAACACCACATAATCTTATCTTTGGTATCGTCTCGTCCCACCCATCCCACACATTAATTATCAGAACAAGTGCATAAGTAGAACACAGCTTCTGTAAATTTGTTACACCTGTTTTGACGATTAACATCCCTGCATAGATTCACCTATTGAGTTTCAAACGCAGATAGAATTAGTGTGTTGCTAAATTCTAACCTTTTAGAGCAGCTGACGAAAGCTGGAGAGTGAGTATCGGAACATGCAACTTACGTTAGACCATAAGTTTCGATTGGGAACTTCAGTAAACAACCAACTCGATTTCATCACGTACGCAAAAGTTGAACGGGCGGAATAAGGCGTAATACAGTCAGTACTATATCATACGCAGGCACTCTAAAAATTATCTACGCACAATTAACTCAAAGCAAATTCGATTGCATTTGAAGGGGATAAGTCTGAAATATGATGCCGTGTTGTTCATTTAAGATCCGTCACCATCACCGAGCGAGGTGGCGCAGTGGTTAGCACACTGGATTCGCATTCGGGAGGACGACGGTTCAATCCCGTCTCCAGCCATCCTGATTTAGGTTTTCCGTGAGTTCCCTAAATCGTTTCAGGCAAATGCCGGGATGGTTCCTTTGGAAGGGCACGGCCGATTTCCTTCCCCATCCTTCCCTAACCCAAACTTGTGCTCCGTCTCTAATGACTTCGTTGTCGACGGGACGTTAAAAAACACTAACCTAACCTAACCCATCCGTGGCCATCGAAATGTTGCTTTTCTTCTGAAAACGTACGCCAGAGGTGGAATGAGGACTTGCATATATACTAAAGACTTTTCTTCTAATACATGAATTAATAAGACTGTGTCGAAGAATGATGCATGTTTGTAATGATGTGAAACTAGCGGCAATGACTGAACAATGTTGAAAGTTTCATATCACTCACCATCACGCGCACAAATATTCGAAGTTCTTCGAACTGCACCGGACGTGGGAGACAGAACAGACACCGATAAACAGTACGGCTAATTGAACCTACGCCTCAGTCCATAAGTTACTCGTGTAGCATTTCACGCGGATATGGAGACTTACGCTTGAGCTTATAGATATATTATCTGAGATATGAAATTGATCCGGTAATGCTGATAGCATTATCCGCTAAACGACGTTCGCCATTGTGGTCATCATATGCACCAAGTTCTGGCATTGATCAAGCAGTCCTTGGTTACGGTACTTTGATTATTTTATGACGGATTGTATACGAATAATATGTGCATAAGGACAGAGAGCTTTGTCTGTGGGCGGACTACAAGAGCACTTAGCAGGACTCTTAGAATGAATTAGACGTTTCATCTTGCCTTGTGTCACTGCTTGCATTTCTTAAGGCGAAGAGCGCTTTATATCTAACTGCATATATCTCTAAGAATGGTACTTTACAACTTGTAACATTCTATTTTTACCGAATTGAGTTTAGTGATTCATCATAGAAAGAGAAACAGCCCTTATACCGGTAAACATATTGTTTGTTGTCTGAAAAGGAATCATCTCGGCATCCCATTGACTTCGCGGAAAGCACTGAAACCCCATCACGGTACAGCAAGAATAGTCGTGCTGATTACGAGCATTCTCCAGTAAGAGAATGGAATACTGTATAGAAATCACACAAACGTTATATGTGCCGTCGAAAGTGCCCTTATACACACGGAAAATCTCATACTGCACTTTATGCGTGTAAAACTAGAGGGTTCGCTACATAATACTGGCTAAAACAGAAAGCTGGTCGATAGTGGCAGCTTCCTTAAATTTTGAGATCTTTCTGCGCAACTGGAGTACGGTATACAGGGTATTACCTAATACGTGGGAAAACTCTGGGGAATGGATACTGGATTTAAAAAGGAGCAAATAAGTTCATACATACGTGTGGGCATTTTTTTATTGTCTTTGTTACAGATACATTTTTGTTGTTACACGTTTGCTTCGTTTCCGCCATTTTGTTTTCAAATTTACAATTTGGTTCTACAGGTATTGTTCCTTTTCAAACGATGTCTTCTGATAGTTAAATGTAATGCTCAAAATGGCTACCATTAGCTCTAACACAAGCTTCTAAACGCTGCATCACGGATTGTCTTACTCGCTCCCCTATTCCAACTGTCTGCTGTATCTGCTGAAATCCTTCTTGAACACGCTGGCGAAGTGTGTCAACATTCGCAATAGGTCTTGAATTCACTATGTCCTTTAAATACCTCCAAAAATAAAAATTCAATGGATTGAGATCACCTATTTGGGAAAAGCCGAGCAGAGCAAAATGAGGTGGTGCCTCATCGTGCACCGTGTTCCATACAGCAGATATCTGGAATATGGGAGCGGGTAAGACAACCCAAGATGCGGCGTTTAGAAGTTTGTATTAGAGCTGATGGTGGACATTTTAAGCACTTCATTAAGACATCAGGAGACAATATAAGAAAAAGAAAAAAGAAACCCGACAGAAACAAGGTGGATACATTAAAACAAAAAGAACGAAACGAAGCAAATTTGTGACAACAAAAAATTGTTTGTGACTAAGGAAAAAAAAATAAATTGACCATATGTGTATCTGTACTTTTTGGCTTCTTTATAAGTCCTCTATTCCTTCCCCAAAGGTTAACTCACTGTATAAAGAAAAGAGTACGAACACAAATTTTTCAACATACGAACCTCCGGCTTTTTTCAGGTTTTGGTGTAATCAGGATGTCCAGGCCAAGGCCAGTACCGACCAGATTATTCCAAGAAAACAGGACCTGGGAAACACTGGACGTAGATTTCGCTGAAGAATCACCTTGCCAAGCAGGTGCACTTACTCTACGCGGTTTTCGACAAGGCTGAGAGCGTAAAGGCGTGTCTGCGTCTGAAAGATGAATCATACTGGATTCAGCTGCTTTGGTTACTAGAAAATTCACCGAGAACACTTAGCTGAAGCATCACGATGCACCACGAACAGCGTAACGCTCAACACGATCAGCAACGAATAACAAGACAGTTACACTGATTGCCTAAAGTAACATCAAAATTCAATACAGGAACAAGCAGACACGTTTCTGACGGGGCAATGAAGTGCGCATTAATTTGCAAAGGCTAAGGGGACAATAGTCACACCAGGGTCTCTCTCTTATAGTTACCGCATTGGAAGTGCTCTCTAAGTGAATTCGGGAATTCTCTTATCGAGTGATAGAGAACTGCAAACATTTGGCTTCCTCAGACAACTAACAGCAACAGTCTGCTAATCCGTTCAAATTTGAGAAAAACTCTTAAAGCAATCGTCGCTGAAGATGTGCAAGTTTAGTAGTGTTTTCGAGGTGTTATTCAGTTTCACCGCACCCTTACAACTAGAATGTCAAATTTGACAAACAATTTGTTAGACGAATCTACAGAGGAGACTATATCGTCCCATCTAAAGAAAGCAGCTTTCGAAGGGGCTCTGCAGAGACTTCATTGCCAGCCGTACAAATTCCCTACATCCCGAACATGGTGCTCCTACCTCTAGGGCTTAGCCCTCATCAGTTAGTCGCTGCAAGTGGCACCTGGCCTTTGCTTCACTTATCCCTTCGGACCATATATGTCACTGCTACCTACGTCAATCAACCAAATGCGCTAGCGCCAACGAATGTGATGCGTTTCGCGCAGGTGTCTTGGCGTGCGGTGAATAAGCTCCGCCATTTGTGAAACCAAACGACCCAGATATTACTGAATCATAAGGGGAACAAACTTCGATTTCTTGAAATCTTCTGATCCGATCATCACTCAGTTAAGTGATAAGATCTCGAAAACTATCAGATTCAACGTTGCTAACTGTGTGTGCGGTTGTAAGAGACGGAAAATAAAAATATTTCAACTAACATGTGTTATCCGTGACGAAGCACAATACACAGTGTTCTTCAAGTTAGCAAAATCAAACTTAAAGCGACGAATAAGACTTGTGTCTCTGTTCATAGCAGTCCAAATACTTCAAGAACTGCGGCTGGACATAACTAACACCATTATTAATTTAGTCACACACACACACATACACTGTCGATGCAAGTGATACCGAATATTTGAATTCTTTGTCTTTAAATAGGGGAGAAAGATCTATTCACGCATCAGTGCCGGTACAGCTTTTGTTTAGCATTCTCATCGATAGGTTACTAGTCCTCTATTCGGCTGCTCAGTTAGTTGTTCAGACGTTTTTAAACGGAAAAACTGGAAGTGCGACTTCCTTAAAGAGTTAAATCCCACGCGGCCCAGTATGTCATGCCGTCTTTCTGCACGCGACTTCAACATGCTTCCACGCTCAAGCACGACAACTTCTATGCTGTACCCTATCATTTACCATCACCTACATATCAACAAATCTTACGCCTTCCTGTGTTTCCTGTAACAGATAGTTAATGTTAATATCCCAAAGATGTTCGACGTGGATGGAAAATATTCTTTCCCTACTTTCCCCAAAGACTACATTGATCGAGGTGACGCACTGATTAAAACAACAGACTCGTATTCCAGAGGAGCAAGCTTCGAATCTCCGTTTGGCCTTCCTGAAGTGGGTTGCCCTTGATTTCAAAACATCACTTAAGGCGAATTCCTTTAATTACCCCAGGCCCGATTTATTTCTCTGTTCTTGTGCAACTTTGCTAATGCCCCGTTTCTAATGACCCTGATGTAAAACTCCTAGCTTCGTGCGTTGATTGCTTCCTTCGAAAACGACGTGAACAAGACTGACTTAACATGCAAATGCAGTTTTTCGGCAGCATCCGACTTTTGTGACGACAGGTGACACTTCCGTACAACTTGTGATGAAACACGAATCGCTGATTAAAAACTGCAGAAAATCCCTTTAATTTAGGCATAGATATCTTTAATTAGGTAAACGTAATATTTGAATTGTCCGTACAGCATGGACATCTAAATATTTTTTTCGGGTGGGATTACATTATCTTCCATAGCTCTAAACACTCTGGTAATTAATATGTCTTTATACGAGTATTTAAAACCCACCTATGATGAAGGTACAGGACACTCCATCAAATTTCTACACAGACTTCCCACATTACCATTTAGAGAATAGCGTCTCAGCTTTCTTGCTCCATCAAAATTTTACCATACGGATGGTGGGCGTTCCCTCACAATAATTTCAAACAGCAACCACACTTACCTAATGACTAAGTAGCGTAGCTGGCTCAGTTAATGTGGTATCCGCTAACGCTGAGAGCAAATCTCTCCGCAGCAGGTTGTGCACTGACCGCAGCGCACGACACGCAGGAGACTTCTTCCTTAACTTATAATTCGCCACATCAATTAGTGCCAAGAGGGGAAGCTGGCGCACTGGCGCCCCACATGTCCAGTCGGACTTGACGGATTAAGTTGGCGCGCGGCAGCGTGCGACCCCAACTCGTGACTAACAGGATCACGTTCTTCGACATGGTGGTTGCACTAACGAACGATTTTTACCCCCTACATCAAACTGAGAAAACTGGTGCAACTACTGTATGTTCCACCAAGTGCAACTAAGTACGCGCTTTTTATTCTTCAAAACATAGCAGCCCAAAAAGGAGAGAATAAAAGAAAAAAAACAATGATGGGTTTCTTAAAACTGAAGGCGGCGAGTGGTATATACCAATGAGCCAAAACATTATGATCACTGCCCACGGCGAGGATGAATGCCTTCTGGTGGTGTTGCAGGCACGTGACGCAGTAAGGAAAGAATGTAATAGGACGAGAGACGATTGGGCAGTCATTATAGCGAAGATACGGCCGGTAAATGCCGAAATACACTTATATAAGCGGTTTTGACACATGGCACATTGTTGTGGCGTTGCGGCTGGAAACGTGAGTCTCAAAAATGGCTCCAAGTACTATGGGACTTAACATCCGAGGTCATCAGTCCCCTAGACTTAGAACTACTTAAACATAACTAACCTAAGGACATCACACACATCCATGCCCGAGGCAGGATTCGAACCTGCGACCGTAGTAGCAGCGCGGTTCCCGACTGAAGCGCCTAGAACCACTCGGCCACAGCGAAACGTGAGTCTCTGAAACGGCGAAGCTGGTCGCCTATTGGCGTGCTACTTTCGTGAGCACCAATGGAAAGTGGTTGAAGGATGGTGGAATAACGAGTAGGACGAATGGTGTTGGACGACCACGTCTCATCACAAAATGTAGAAGTCGGAGGATCCCCCACTGTGTAACCCAGGAGAGGCAGCGATCTGTGGCAGATCTGACGACTGAGTACAATGCTGCTGCAGGCAAAAACTTTCGGAGCACACTGTCAAAGGCCATTGTTGAACATGGAGCTCAAAAACACACGACCCCTACGTGTTCCTGTGTTGGCCCAACGACATCGTCAGTTATGATTGCAGTGGACACAGCATCACTGAGTTTCCACCGTGGCTCGATAGAAACGTGTCGCCTGTAGAATGAATCGTATTTCTTGTTACACCAGGTCGATTGTTGGCTCCTTACATACAGTCATCCAGGCAAATGGTTGCACGAAACATGCACCGCGCTGCAGTTGCAGTGCGATGAGGCCAGAATTATGCTATGGGGTACACTGAGTTGGGCTTCTCATGGGATGTGTGTGGTAAACGAAGGAATCATGACAGCAGTGAATTACGTTAACATTATTGTGGACCACTTGCATCACTTCATGCTTCAAGCCTCCCACTACTGCGATGACATCTTCCAGCAGGATAATTATCCGTGTTGCAAGGTCAGAATCGTGCTACAGTGGCTTGAGGGGCATTATAGTGCACTAGCTCCGTGCCCATAATTTGCGGGAATAGCTTGACCTTTGCGTAGACACCTGGTGCGACATAGTTCTACAATCCTGTCAAGGACTTGTAGAATCCATGCCAAGCAGAATGGCTGTTGTACTGTGTTTGGAAAGTGGAAGAACACGCTATTAAACACGTGGTCATAATGATTTGGCTCATCGGTGTATATATAAGCCTCGGGTGCAAAATCCATTTTGACTTCATATAACATATTCCGTAATTTATCACTAAATTCAAGTCTATGCGCAAAGAGTACTCATAGGGATAAAGGGAATAAAATTCTCCATAAGTTATAGTACAAGTATATACATGACTCTCCAGCTGTTAAGCTTAAATGTTACATACAAAAAATATTAAATCTGACTTGCATACTCGCGGTGATAGATTCATGCACGAATTCGCATTCAGTTCTAGCTTCTATTCTCAAACGTCCCATCCGCCCCCGAAAGGAAAACAGTCTGCATGTACGAAATCACCCATTTTCTTGACTTTTGAAATACATAGTTGTCAAAGTAATCAGTGATGTCCTACGTGAAACGTAAATACAGTGATTAAAACGTAGATAAAGTGAAGGAAGACAATTCGTGCCAACTTTCGCAGGACCGCAGATCACATTAAACTTTCGCAGGACCGCAGATCACATTATGTATGACCACGATAGGTGAGGGGAATACAATAGCAGTTCGCAATCTGTGGCTGGTATGCAAGTCAGTCATGCACTGGAACGGCTGTTAAGGGTCCAGCCATTTCAGACACACTGTACGTAACATTGCATCCTCCTCGTATTTCAGCTGAAGTTGTCTTAAAACAGACAAGCGACGTTTAGTGGTCACTGCGTTTATTTGTGGACCTAGGCCAACATTACTTGGAACTGAAACCTATCTGTTGCCTTAATTTCAAGCAGCTTTCCGGAGTAATAAAAAAAAAGACCTCGTTCTACCTGAACGTCAGACCGCCTACTCAGTGACTGCGTGTTATGATAAACTAACAATTTACACATTGCACGTATAGCAAGGTTATATTTTAGTAGGTTTGCCAATAACTTCCTCTGCCTTGTGTACATAAGGTATAGATGTGTAACTGTTTACCATGGATGACTGTAAAGACTGTTTACGAATTACAGCACTATGACTGTGTTTTCAAGGATGAATACGAAAATGAAAGTTAGTCGTGTAAAAACAAAAGCTGGCACACAGAGCAATCACACAGAGAGAGAGAGAGAAAAACCTATAGGATTAGCCTAACCGAAGATGTCACACTGCTCTGTCGTCAGTTCATACTATAATGTTGGAAATATTGAAATATGATCCAGGAGACTTGCATGCACTAAAATACGAACCCTACGCTAGCAAGATTCCTTCTTGTTTATGACACGATTGGATTAGGGAAGTTTCTTTCACCGCCGCGACCTCAACTGGCCGTCCCATACTAAAAAGATTCTTCTCACTGTTAACATTCTGAGGCCTCAGTCACGGACGGATCAGATTCCCGTTTTCGTGGTTTCGCTTTACCACCACAAAAATATTGCTACAATCCCTAAATCACTTAAGGCACATGTAGAGATGGTCCCTTTGAGAAGGGCACTGCCGATCTCCTTGCACATTCTTCATCCACTCAGAGCTTGTGCTCCATCTGTAATTATCTCGAGACTAAACCTTAATCTTCATTCCTTCCTCGGTCACGGGGAAAAGTCCTCTGAGCTATAAACGAGTCACTGTCTCTTAAAAGTAATTATGCCCGGCGTACAGGTTATTGGAATCTTCATGAAGTTTATAACAGCGGCCGTCTACAAGGCAGAGATCTATCAGGTGATTTGGTTGTCATGTTTTATGTAGTATCTGTGGCAAATAATGAAACGGGATGTCTTGTCACTAACGTAAACTTCCATCGATAGGGCTACACTCACCTTCTGGATGACAAGCTTCTTACCTCTCTATCACAATGGTAGACTGTTACAAAGCTCAAGAAAAGTACATCAAGCATAATCGAAAGAACACTGTATTATAGCTACACTCTATGAAGATGGCGTATTCGCCACAGTGGAGCCGCAGTAAATATAAGGTCGCAAAGCTGGGAGGCCCAGGAGAGGATGTTCATCCGCCTAATTGGAAAGGCAGTTAGAGTTTTGTATGCTAAGTGCATCTGTCCAGCGTAGGTGTTTGTGATGAGTACGTTCAATGTCACTGTGAGTCACTCTGACTCTTGTTTGTCCTTTACCGTACCTAAAATGTAGTTATATGTTTATGGGTACAGTCACTCACATAACATCATTCATTCAAATATTCTTATTGCTCATATGGGCATAGCAGTACGTGTTTCGAGCTTTCGTCCATCACCTTATGTCTTTTTTTTTCAGTAATTCTTTTACAACTTAACCTATTGCAACAGGTTGTTTGCTGTTGCTGATGTTTTTCCTGTGTTTAATAGCGGTTGGGTGCATTCAACAAGTGCACTCACCATGAGGAAGCAGCGAAAACTATACATCTTTGAGCCAAAACATAAACAATGTCCTGTAAAGTATCTACGCCTACGAAAACCGCGGAAGTGATTAAAAAAAGCGTGTGTAGTGCTACGACATCACGCCACGAATTCATTAATGCAACACCAGTCTCTGCTTCCTCATGACCTGCGCAGTAGTTGAATCTACCCAGCTGCTGATGTTAAACAAACAATAGACATCAGCAATAGCAAACATACTGCTAGACAAAGTTAAGTTAGGATAAGTTTTATATTATTTTACGGCATATAGATGTGTTGGCTCTGAGCACTATGGGACTTAACTGCTGAGGCCATCAGTCCCCTAGAACTTAGAACTACTTAAACCTAACTAACCTAATGACATCACACACATCCATGCCCGAGGCAGGATTCGAACCTGCGAGCGTCGCGGTCGCGCGGTTCCAGACTGTAGCGCCTAGAACCGCTCGGCCACCCCGGCCGGCAGATGTGTTTGGCTTCAGCAAATAAGCTACCAGATGAAGACGTCCGAGACACGTAGTGTTACGCCCTCAAAGCAATATCAACATTTGAATTAACAGTGTTATGTGACTGCGGCCATAAACATACAGCTCATGTTTGTGTTGTTAATGACGATTACAGAGAGAAAGGAAAGGGTGAAACTCGCTTCGACACATAATCTATTCCTCTCGAATAACACCAATGAAGCGGCCAAATTCATGTCCCCATTCGACAGATTGATCATCATCGATAATTGCACATGCGCTCACTCCATGAGACACTGGGGAAATCTTGTTCAAAAGGTACTCTAACTTTTTCTAGGGACCATCTCGTTGCCTTGAGAAGCGAAGGACCTGCGTTCAAGCCTCGCCTAAGAACATGGGTCTGAATTTTCAACGTGACATTACTATGACTGTCTTCTAAATAGATCAGTATGTATTTCATAGAACCGTTTGCATTCGAACTTTCAGTGCTATGTCAACTAAATATGTAAAAAATAATTATTTGCGTACGTCTACATCTATACTCGAGCAAACCACTGTGTAATGCATGGCAGAGGGTACTTCCCACTGTATTACTTATTAGGGTTTCTTCTGGTCAATTAGTTTAAGGAGCGCGGGAAGGATGACTGCTTAATTACCTCTTTGCGTTCTGCGATTAGTTTAACCTTGTCTTTGTAGCCCCCATGTGAACGATACGTAAGGGGTTATAATATAGTCTTAGATTTTTCACTTAATGCTAATTCTTGAAACTTCGTAAATAATCTTTCTCGGGATCTTTGACGTCTATCTTGACGCGTCTATCAGTAAAGGTTTTTCTGCACCGCCATGACGCACTTCCATTGGTCAAGCATTTGTGAACATTTAAAGCAGTTTGGCTTGGATTCGAACATCAGTGGTTAACGACTGCCTGAATACATGATGGAAAAAAATATAAATTTTTCAATCTCGCCACGAGCTTCTGTACAGGGTTTCGCTAAAATTAAAAGAATTAAGCGAGAAGAAACGTACAGTACATTTAAAGTTACGAATTAATGTATATCTAACGGCACAGTGTATACTTTCACTCCAGGATCTCCTGGTAGTATTTTAGTTCCTTTTAATATTTCTCAAATTTGTAACGTTTTATACAATATAGCCTCTACAATTTATCACGCCGACGAGAATGATTAATAAGAAGGCGCCGTGCCTCGAAGTGATCCTTCAATTTCGCCCTTAGGACAACTAAATGCAAATTGAACTGCAGACTATTTAACCTGAAGTTAATGTGAAATAATAAGCACAAAATGTGAATTTGTATATTACGCTGTCGAGCCAATATGATAACTTTAAATGAATTTTGTCCTATTCTGCAGAGCTATCCATCCAGACGATGTTGCGAAATAAGATATTTGAAGAATTACGGTATGCCTCGCAGACCCAGCACAAAATTTAACACAAGCTGCGTTTAAACAACTTTCATAGGAGCGCGTGGGATCAAATGGTTCAAATGGCTTTGAGCACTATGAGACTTAACATCCGAGGTCATCAGTCCCCTAGAACTTAGAACTACTTAAACCTAACTAACCTAAGGACATCACACACATCCATGCCTGAGGCAGGATTCGAACCTGCGACCGTAGCGGTCGCGCGGTTCCAGACTGAAGCGACTAGAACCGCTCGGCCACACCGGCCGGCCGCGTGGGATCGAAGTGACGCGTTGATAGAGACACTGCACTGTATTCGTGAGTCGCAAGACTCAAACACCCGTCGGCCGTCCTGGTTTGGATTTGCCATAGTTTTCTTAGATCAGTTAAGATGACTCAGGCGATGCTTCTTTCAACAAGATTATGAGCGATTTACAACAATATTCTTGTCCAACACAGCTCGTAATATTTCTCTAATTGCCTTGATGTCAACATGACATCAAACTCAAATCGACGTATCTTCGTATGCCAACAGGAATACACTGGGGTGATAAAAGTCACGACGATGATGATGTTTGGTTTGTGGGGAACTGAACTGCGCGGTTATGAGCGCCCGTACAAATTCTCAACCTTTGCTCAGCCCAATCTCGCCACTTTTCATCAATGATGATGAAATGATGAGGACAACACAAACACCTAGCCATCTCGAGGCAGGTGAAAATCCCTCACCCCGCCGGGAATCGAACCCGGGACAAAAGTCATGGCAGACCTCCTAATATCGTGTCGGACCTTCTTTTGCCCGGTGTAGAGCAGCATTTCGACTTGGCATGGACAAGTCCCCTTGCAGAAATATTGAGGCATGCTGCTTCTACAGCCGTCCATAATTGCGAAAGTGTTACCAGTGCTCCGGCCGCTGTGGTCGAGCGGTTCTAGGCGCTTCAGTCCGGAACCGCGCTGCTGCTACGGTCGCAGGTTCGAATCCTGCCTCGGGCATGGATGTGTGTGATGTCCTTAGGTTAGTTAGGTTTAAGTAGTTCTAAGTCTAGGGGATTGATGACCTCAGATGTTAAGTCCCATAGTGCTCAGAACGATTTTTTTGTTGCCAGTGCAGGATTTTGTGCACCAACTGACCTTTAGATTATGTCCCATAAATGTTCGATGGGTTTCATGGCGGACGATCTGGCTGGCCAAACCATTCACTTAAATTGTCGCGAACAACTGTGGCATGGTGACATGGCGCATTGTCATTCATAAAAATTCCATCGCAAATGGCGGCGAATGGTCTGCAAGTAGCCAAACATAACCATCTCTAGTCAATGATCGGTTCAATTAGACAAGAGGACCCAGTCTATTGCAGGTGAACACAACCCAAATCATTATGGAACCACCACCAGTTTGCACAGATCCTTGTTGAAAACTTGGGTCCATTGCTTCATGGGGTCTGCGCCAAATTCGAGCCCAACCATCACCTCCTACCAACTGAAATCGGGGCTCATCCGACCAGGCGGCGGTTTCTCCAGTCGTCTAGCGCCCAACCGATATGATCATGAGTCTAGAAGAGGTGCTGCAGGCAATGTCGTGCTCTCAGCAAAGACACTCGCGTCGGTCGTCCGCTGCCATAGTCCACTAACGCCAAATTTCACGCACTTACCTTACAGATACGGTCGTCGTACGTGCCACATTGATTTCTGCGGTTATTTCACGCACTGTTGCTTGTTTGTTAGCGCTGTCAATTCTACGCAAATGCCGCTGCCATAGGTCGTTAAGTGAAGGTTGTCGGCACTCCGTTGTTCGCATTGAGAGGTAGTACCTGAAATTTGGTACTCTCAGCACACTCTCGACACTGTGTGTCTCGGAACATTGAATTCCTTATCGATTTCCGAAATGGAATGTACCATGCGTCTAACTCCAACTACCAATCTGCGTTCACAATCTGTTAATTCCCGCCATGCGGCCATAATTACGTCAGAAACCATATCACATGAATCATCTGGGTACAGATGACAGCTCCGCCAACGCGTTACCTTGTGTACGCAATACTACCGCTCTCTGTATATGTGCATCCCATGACGTTTGTCACCTCAGTGTACTTCACATACCATCATTCCAAGAATTGCGTTTTTTCGAACAATTCAGCTGCGGCATGTGGGAAAATTAAAAAAAAAAAAAAAGAACCACAATGACCGCTCGTAAAAAATGTTTGGACTGCCACGCGTCGATGGGTCTGATACTTCGATGCTAAAGTTTCGAACTGAGGGTCACTTGGGCTCTGCGGGAGAGGAAACTCGATGCAGAACCTGTCTTAACAAGTCACTCAACATCTGTAGCAGTTCACGCTCCTTGTACTGAAGAAACGGAAGTTACTATTCTCAATCTGGTCTCTGCCTGCGGGATACTGATGTTATAACTTGTGATACGGTGTTTGGTAGGTTGGAAATTGGTCAGCTACAGCGAGATTTCAAATGCTGGTGTAATATCAAAAAGCGTAATTTCGTGGCTGTGGACTCGATTTGAAACAAGGAGAAGTATTCGGAAAGTACGTGACCTGCTCAGAGACGACTGGAGTAGTACTTACAAGGGAACTTCCCCATCGCACCCCCCTCGGATTTAATTATAAGTTGGCACAGTGGATAGGCCTTGAAAACTGAACACAGATCAATCGAGAAAACAGGAAGAAGTTGTGTGGAACTATGAAAAAATAAGCAAAATATACAAACTGAGTAGTCCATGCGCAACATATGCAACAATAAGGTGATAGTGAGCTCTGGAGAGCGGTGGTCCCGTGGTTAGCGTGAGCAGCTGGGGAACGAGAGGTCCTTGGTTCAAGTCTTCCCTCGAGAAAAAACTTTTAATTTTTTATTTACAGTTTGTCACAAACTCTTTATGTTTTCATCACTTTTTTGGGAGTGATTATCACATCCACAAGAAAACCTAAATCGGGCAAGGTAGAAGAATTTTTTACCCATTCGCCAAGTGTACAGGTTAGGTGGGTCGACAACATATTCCTGTCATGTGACGCACATGCCGTCACCTGTGTCGTATAGAATATATCACACGTGTTTTCCTGTGGAGGAATCGGTTGACCTATGACATTACGATCAAATGTTTTCGGTTCCCATTGAAGAGGCACGTCCTTTCATCTACTAATCGCACGGTTTTGCGGTGCGGTCGCAAAACATAGACACTAAACTTATTACAGTGAACAGAGACGTCAATGAACGAACGGACAGATCATAACTACGGGAAAATAAAATTTTCACTCCAAGGAAGACTTGAACCAAGGACCTCTCGTTCTACAGCTGCTCACGCTAACCACGGGACCACCGCTCTCCAGAGCTCACTATCACCTTATTGTTGCATATGTTGCGCATGGACTACTCAGTTTGTATATTTTGCTTATTTTTTCATAGTTCCACACAACTTCTTCCTGTTTTCTCGATTGATCTGTGTTCAGTTTTTCAAGGCCTATCCACTGTGCCAACTTATAACTAAATCTGAGGGGGGAGCGATGGGGAGGTTCCCTTGTTAGAATGCAGCTCAATTGCAGGGACTCTTCCAAACTGCAACAATACGCAAAATGTCAACCGCAACTGTCCACAGTCATCCTCCCGAAAGTGGCCTCAAACCTCGAAGACCTGTGTACTCTTTTCATTAACTTAAAACCGTAGTGCACGATGAGGATCACGGCAGATTAGGTACGCCGAATGTAACTGTGTTTTGTTTTCTTGCTAAAAGTATTTTAGTGTAAAGGTTACCAATTATTGCATTTACATATGGAGAGTGCAATAACGCCACACGAGTGTGTCAAATATACCAATATCTTCGAGACAGAGGGACATTGAGGGCAGGAATCAGATCTGGCTGATGAAAGGACATCCATGTCAGGTGAAGAGATTCTTTGCTCGGTACAGTGATACAGTGATGAGTTCCCTTGTCGTTCCGCTATTTACGCTCCTTTCCTTTTTGTGGACAACGGTGCTGTCAGCACAGAGCTCAGCTGGTGAACGACAGACTAAAAAGTGAGATATCTCTCGAAAGGTCCGACCAGCGTACTGGAATACTATTGAATATATCTGGAACCCGCTTGGAAGACGTATTGTAACTGGGCCACCACAACTCACTACTGTTCGATTGCTGGAAGTTGTGTTTGGTGGTGTGGCGAAATGTTCTTCAGGAAATCATTAACAATTTCATTAAATTCACGTCAGCTTTGAAGCATGGCTGGTAATTCACCGTAACATATTAGAGGAAGGAACTATGTTCGGGTCTTCTGCCTCTGAGGTATTAAGAGTTTTCACTTCTAATGACATAGACAACGAATACAGAGCACCTATATTGGTAAATTTAAAGATTATACTTAAGTGCACCCATGGTGCTAATCCAGAGCTCCTGGTTATATCAGCGAGACAGAACCTTACGACAAATACCTGTGGTGGCAAAACATGAGTCAATAGATATATCTTTTTATATTTTCTTATGAGTTGCCAAATAAATCTGCCCCTCGTCTGATTGTACTTGTTTTCTGTTAAACAGCCCTTGAAAATAGCAGTCAAGAAGGCTGTTAGTAAGATCGGAATAACTTCATTCCCTACAACGCTTATAAAAAATTATTACTGTCTAGCTTCGGATGGAACTGTCTCTCTTGTCCTTTTTATCCTTTGTGTAACATCTAGAAAGAGGGCTATGTCGATGAGATCAAGAAAAAGGTATGAAAATCTAAAGCAAACATAAGTGCGTCTCATTAAGTCCTTTGCTACTCTGATAGTTTGTCAATAGATATCTTTTTAGGAGAGCAACTCAATGTCTTCTGTAAAATTAAAAAACAGATTGTAATTCATGCATGCGGTGTTTGTCATTACAGGACAAATAATTACGTTTATCATGTAATGTTCCGAGAGTTGTGAGGTTACCTGAGCTACCTATGGAGTGGGTGGTCTAAAGAGAATCCAGTTAAGCACAGCTTCTTTTTCTGAAATATGTAAATTCTTTAGATAAAGTTGTGGACTTCCCGACAGGATTCCAACCCAAAGTTTTTTGTAGCTAAACATTAGCACGTCCAGTCCACAAAACAAATTATTTGTAGCGTCTGCATCCTTTAAGTCGCACGCTAGTGTCTTCATATAGACGCAGTTTATGTACAATACTAGTATAGTGTATTTGTTTTCAGGAAAGTGAAGCTCACAGTTCTGCGTCGACAATTTTCCTCTTTCATAAAATAATTGTATTATATTGGAGTAATGATATTTGTTTACTAATTCATTGTGGGCCCAGACCTACATTAATAACGGCAATTAGTACTTGTACTGCAGGAAAAGAACAGACGATTTTCCGAACAAAATATTTTGTTAACTCCTCGAGTTCGTTACTAAGGGCGACACCACACGAAATGCAAGAGAAATCCTCACAAAGTACGAACGTTAAGTGAATTAATATGTTACCAACTCACTTTACTGTGCAAACTCAATAAAATCACCAGAAAGATCACAGCAGATAAATCATTACGTAACATTATAATAAAGAGAACTTCATATGAGTAAACGTATTGACGAACTAAAAGATAACTAACGTCTTACTCTAATACATGTATACACAAACCTGAATCAAACCGACAGTACATTTCATGTTTAAGTGATTCAGTCCAAAATCGGAAAGTAAATGAGATTACTGCATTTCTATCTAGATAATAAGTAAAATACACCCGTTCCCCTAAAAAAGAAAATATTCTGTTCCGCTGATCACCAATGCGAAACCGCTGTTACGATTTCGTGTCTGTACGGGCGTCGAAGTCTCCAGCTGTTCCCTATCCGCAAACGCCATAGAACAAGATTTCGAAAAGAATGTTAGGTTTACAATGGATGTAATAAATACCGAAATATTCTCCTAGGGCAAAATCTCAGTGATTATCCGTATGCAATTGATGCTGAAGGGAATGTGTAACTACACACGTCATGACCTTCGTTTAGCGAACGTAAAACTTCTGTTATACTTTTACGAGTTAAATGCTTATTCGTTTGCAGCGACAATCCTTACGAACACCGATCTGTTACGATTAGTTACCAATTTCCTCTAGGTCAAATGAGTGAAGAAAGTCATTGACATGTTTAAAAGACCTCTGTAATAGAACAAAACAACTGACTATATCAACCGCGATTCTAAGAACAACGTTTTCAATAAGCTCTCTAAAAGTGTATTAAAAGTCCAGCTACGAGTAATCATTTGTAAATACTCATTTAAAATTGTTTCTGTGCTGCAATTTGTCTTGGTCGTTAATTTCTATCCAGCTCTGACACAGAACGCGAATTCCGAATAAGCCACAAGCCGAATTCAATATCGCACAATAACGACTACAGGTGTAAAAACGGCAAACACAGGTTGCATACCGTGTCAAACTGTATAACTACGGGCATGCAGACCCAATATGGACCTGGAAGGCCGCGCCCACTGGTGGTATGAAGCATTCGACACAGTACTTATAACATTAACACCATTATATTTACACACAAAAGAAATATATTTGTCGATTTTTATTTGACTGTTTCCTTACGATTCGAGGCATGCAGCAAAATTCACATATATTTCTTGGGTGTTTCACTCTCAATTAAATAAAGCCGCTACAGAACGTGGAGCCATAAAGCTAGAAATCGACATTCATGCGACACATAATTCCTCATTACATTCATACGAATCCAACAAAATACTTAAAAAGTCAACTTACTTTTGTTTGGTGCAGAGTCTCCATGCTCTGAGAAGCTATAAGCAGCACAACAAGCAACCTTTAAGAAAAACGTAAATAGATTTTACTTCAAGCACATCGACTTCCGGCTTTCATATTATATCGATACTTCGAACTTTGCTTTGCACTATTCTAACGATAAGGATCACTCAATTTGTAGAAGGAGCTAGCACACTCGGACAACGCACTTCGGAACCCACGTATACACGACACAGTTCGCGAGCTTCCAGCAGAACACAGTGGCTGGCGCTAGTGTAGCTGCCCTCGCATACCACAGCCACAGCCTGCAGAACAGTTGCGCACAAAAAGAATTCACCAGGTACAGCGTGCCGCTGCAATATCTACCCGCACAGTGAGGTACGGATCTCACGTGCGTCTGGAAACAATTTGCTCTAGGATGATACAACGTAAGTGCAAGTTCATTTAACATGCTTTGTGTGCACAAAGCGATAAAATCTCCTCCGTTTTGGTGGACTTTCAGGTAGCAATGCTCTGCGAGGAATCAAATGCGCCGTTAACTGTAACAAACCTTACTACTGGAACTTCGTAATGTGTTTTAGACTCTATTTCTTACATGTCGAGAGCACAAAATGCTAATGTATATTGTTTATCAATGACGATCCACCTTGGACTGAGAAAACTACGGTATATTGTGACATTTGTAACATAATTTCTGCCACATTTTGTGTTATAGCGCAAAGTGAAAAATAAACAAAAATGTGTAAAATATCTATTTTATTTCACTTTCGTACTAGGAAACAGCCTGACTGCATTCGACCTCAGGCAGTACCAATGGTAACGTTTCTGCAATTAAAACCACACTCAAATTCTGAAACATTTTGTTTGTCAATTAGGCCAGTAACTAATAGTACCAACCGTGGACGAAATTAAGCGTTTCGAGAGACTTCTGTTTTGGTGCCAATGCGAGGGCCACATCTGTATCCTTCCTAGAGACGTTTCCCTATCAGAATAATCTCCCATCAATTTGTAGTTGATGTTCGTTCTTCGGTATTGCCCATTGACAACACACTCATAACTGGCCGAGCGCTTGTTCCGACAGAATAGAAACAGCAAAAGCAGCTGTATATAGTCGCACCGGTAGCTTGTTTTAACAAACTTCACAGCACAGCACGCTTATTGACACAGGATTATTCAGCACCTTCGTGGCCAAAAGTCGACTGACCTCAGTTTCATACAAGTACATCCATACTCAGCAAACCATCACGCATGGCGGAGTGTACGTCCCAATGCACCAGTTTTTAGGCGTTCTTCCCGTTCCGTTCGCGTATGGAGCGCGGGAAGAATGATTGAACGCCTCTGTGAGTGCTGTAATTATTCTAATCTTGCCCTCACGATCCTTATGTGCGCGATACGTGGGTGGTTGAAGTATATTCCTAAAGTCACCATTTAAAGCTGGTTCTTGAAACTCTGTTAGTAGATTTTCTCGGAATAGTTTACGTCTATCTTTAAGAATCTGCCAGTTCAGTTTCTTTAGCATTACTGTAACACTCCCCCACCGATCAAACAAACCTGTGACCATTCGTGCTTCCCTTACCTGTTTACGTTCAATATTCCCTGTTAGTCCTGTTGGGTACAGATCCCACACACTTGAGCAGTATTCTAGAATCGGCCGCACAAGTCATTTGTAAGCAGTCTCCTATGTAAACTAAATGCATTTCCCCAGAATTCTACCAATAAACCGAAGTTTACCACCTGCTCCACCCACAACTGAGTCTATGTAATCACTCCATTTCATAACCTTCCAAAGTGTTACAACCAGGTGTTTCTATGAGTTGGCCGATTCCAGCTGTGACTCATTGATATTATAGTAATAGGATACTACCCTTTTTTTCGTTTTTTGAAGTGCACAATTTTACATTTCTGAACATTTAAAGCAAGTTGCCAATATTTGTACCACTTTGAAACCTTATCAAGAGCTGACCGAATATATAAGCAGCTTCTTTTAGACAGTGTTTCATAACAGATAACTGCATCATCTGTGAAAAGTCTGAGGTTACTATTATTGTCCGCAAGGTCATTAATATACAACATGAACAGCAAAGGTTCCAACAAAAATCCTTTGTGCACATCCGAATTTGCTTCCACATCTGACGATGACTCTCCTTCCACGATAACAGGCTGTGTCCTCCCTAGCAAAAAGTCCTCAATTCAGCCACAAATTTCACTTGATACCCCATATGATTGAACTTTTGACAACAAGCGTGGGTGTGGTGATGAGTCACATGCTTTTCGGAAATCAAGAAGTACTGCATCTGTCTGACTGGCTTTATCCAAAGTTTTCAGTATGTCAAGCGAGAAAAGTGAGAGTTGGGTTTCACATGATCGATATTTTAATGGGGGGAGGTCATTCTGTTCAAAATAACTCATTAGGTTTGAGCTTAGAATATGTACTAAGATTGTACAACAAATAGATTTCAGAGATATTAGAAGATAATTTTGTGGATCACTTCTACTACCCTTCTTGTAGACGAGTGTTTACCTGCGCTTTCTTCCAATTTCTGGGCATAGATTTTTGTTCGAGGGATCTGCGACAGATTATAGTTAGGAGAGGGGCTAACTCATCCGTAAATTCAATGTAGAATCTGAAAGGGATTTCTTCGGGCTCTGGAACTTGGTTAAATTTTAACAATTTCAGCCGTTTCTCAACACCACTGCCACTAATACTGATTTCACACATCTTTTCAGTGGCACGAGGATTAAATTGCTGCGATTCTCCTGGGTTTTCCGTTGTAAAGGAATATTTGAAAACAGAGTTAAGCATTTCAGCTTTTGCTTTGCTACCCTCAATTTCAGTTCCTGTCTCATTCGCTAGGGACTGGACACTAAGTTTGGTGCCACTAACGGCCTTTACATACGACCAGAATTTCTTTGGGTTTTGTGAAACATCATTTGCCAATATTCTGCTACGGTAGTCACTGAAGGCTTCACGCATTGGACTCTTGACAGCCAAATGCGTTTCATTCAGCATCTCTCTACTTATAGTTCTATGATTTGTTTTATACCTATTATGCAGCAGTCTCTGTTTCTTTAGAAGTTTCTTTACAGTGACTTTATACCATGAAGTGTCCCTCCCATTATTAATTGTTCTACTGGTACATTTCTATCCAGTGCATTGTCAACTGTTCTTTTAAACCTGAGCCATAGTTCCTCCAGACGCTCTTGCCCAGTGCTGAAAGTTTCAAGTTCCTCATTGAGACTGATTCTTCCGATATTTTATCTACGTTACTGAACATATATATTTTTCTTCTTGTTATACAACGAAGAGTGTGCTTTAATCTTCTGGAAAGCTCACTAACTTCCAATACAGTAAACACGAATTTTTGTCCTTTCTACCTGACTTACAGCCAGTATTCCTTGTCAGATTTTTTAACTGACACAGCTGGCTCGTTACTGAGGCTATAGAGCATCTCTAAGATGTCTGACAGGGTTTCGATCAGGGGTCTTAGCAGGTCACCTTCCAGTAAATTCACCTGATCTCCCTCAACACAATGCTCATTGTTTTGTTGACAGAAGGTGCGTTTTCAAATTTTTCGTACAACTTGGATGAGGAGGAAATTAGAGTTTAACGTCTCGTCGACAACGAGATCATTAGAGACGGAGCACAAGCTCGAATTAGGGAAGGATGGGGAAGAAAATCGGCCGTACCCTTTCAAAGGAACCATCCCGGCATTTGCCTGAAGTGCTCTAGGGAAATCACGGAAAACCTAATTCAGGATGGCCGGACGCGGGATTGAACCGTCGTCCTCCCGAATGCGAGTCCATAGTGCTAACCACTGCGCCACCTCGGTGTACAACTTGGAAAGTGCGCTATTATCTAAAATGTTCGCGCAAAGCGATTAATTTATAAAGCTATTGAGAAAAACTATGATCCATGCCCAAACTAGGAGAAACGGCTCCATATCATCGAACCACCTACACCAAATTTCACTGTTATCACAAACACACACTAAGATTAGTATCGTTTGCCAGGTACTCACTCGCCTGGGTCATGAAGTGCCGTCACTCATCCCTGCATAAAATCTCTTTCCACTTTTGCATTAATCAACGGTGGTTCTGTTTACATCACTCTGACATGTTGCACATTAGCCAGCTCTAATAATCTGTGATTCCTAGGGCGCAGAATAGGCCTAAAAACAAGTTCCTCTCACATTTCTGCGCCCAGTTTCGTCATGGACCTCTGTACCTGTCTGTAATGGAATTCGTCTCCGATAGTTGCTATGTGTGCCAGTCGTTTGGTTGACGTAGGACATACACTGCAGAGCCAAAGAAACTGGTACACATGCCAAATGTCGTGTAGGGCCCCCACGAGCACGCAGAAGTGCAGCAAGACGACGTGGCATAGACTCGACTAATGTCTGAAGTAGTACTTGAGGGAACTGACACCATGAATCCTGCAGTGCTGTCCACAAATCCGTAAGAGCACGAGGGTGTCGAGATGTCTTCTGAACAGCACGTTGCAAGGCATCCCAGATATGCTCAATAATGTTCATGCCTGGGGAGTTTGGTGGCCAGCGGAAGTGTTTAAACTCAGAAGAGTGTTCCTGGAGCCACTCTGTAGCAATTCTGGACGTGTGGGGTGTCGCATTGTCCTGTTGGATTGCTCAAGTCCGTCGGAATGCACAATGGACATGAATGGATGCAGGTGATCAGACAGGACGCTTCGTACTTATCACCTGTCAGAGTCATATCTAGACATATCACGGGTCTCACATCACTCCAACAGCACACACTCCACACCATTACAGAGCCTTAAAAATGGTTCAAATGGCTCTGAGCACTATGGGACTCAACTGCTGTGGTCATCAGCCCCCTAGAACTTAGAACTACTTAAACCTAACTAACCTAAGGACATCACACACATCCATGCCCGAGGCAGGATTCGAACCTGCGACCGTAGCAGTCGCACGGTTCCGGACTGCGCGCCTAGAACCGCGAGACCACCGCGGCCGGCTACAGAGCCTCCACCGGCTTGAACAGTCCCTTGCTGACATGCAGGTTCCATGGATTCATGGCGTTGTCTCCATACCCGCACACGTCCATCCGCTCGATACAATTTGAAACGAGACTCGTCCTACCAGGTAACATGTTTCTAGTCATCAATAGTTTAATGTCATGTTGACGGCCCCAGACGAGGCGTAAGGCTTTTTAGTATCGTGCAGTCATCAAGGGTACACGAGTGGACCTTTGGCTCCGGAAGCCCATATCGATGATGTTTCGTTGAATGGTTCGCACGGTGACACTTGTTGACGGCCCAGCATTGAAATCTGCAGCAGTTTGCGGAGGGGTTGCACTTCTGTCACGTTGAACGGTTCTCTTCAGTCGTCGTTGGTCCCGTGCTTGCAGTATCTTTTTCCGGCCGCAGCGATGACGGAGATTTGATGTTTACCGGATTCCTGATATTCACGATATACTCGTGAAACGGTCGTACGGGAAAATTCCCACTTTGTCGCTACCTCGGAGATTCTGTGTCACATCGCTCATGCGCCGACTATAACGCCACGTTCAAACTCACTTACATCTTGATAACCTGCCATTGTAGCAGCAGTAACCGATCTAACAACTGCGCCAGATACCTGTTGTCTTACGTAGGCGTTGCCGACCGCAGCGTCGTATTTTGCCTGTTTACATATCTCTGTATTTAGATACACATGCCTATACCAGTCTTTTTGGCGATTCAGTGTAGTATGGTAAAAAGTATCAGTTAGTTTCTTAGATCTGCCTGAGCGGTGGCTGAGTTTATTAATTCTCTGACGTTTCCACTCTACAGTACTATCGCGCAACGTGGGAATGGTCGTATGCAACGTACGTGATATCTCTCTTATGGATTGCCCAGACTTTTAAGACTCTACAATCTCCCAATTTCAGAAAATAGGCAGTTCTCAACATGAAGTGCGTTTTAAACAGTACATCATCGTCGTGTTGAGCCATATTTACATTGTGTGTGAAAGGACCTTTAAACGAGGGAGAGGCTTCGTCACCGCCGTAGCCCTCAGTGGTTCACAACCCGCCACCCCACACCGAACCCAGGGTTATTGTGCAGTTCGGGCCCCAATGAACAACCCCCCCCCCCCCCCTCCCCCGCCCGGGATCGTCTCATACCAGACGAGTGTAACCCCAAATGTTGAACAGCGTTTGCGCAGAAATCGCCGACATAGTGAAACTGAGGCGGAATAAGAGGAAGCAGCCCGCATTCGCCGAGGTAGATGGAAAACCGCCTTAAAAACCATCTACAGGCTGACCGGCACACCGGACCTCGACACTAATCCGCCGGGCGGATTCGAGCCGGGGACCGGCACGCCTTCTCGTTCGGAAGCAGTGCGTTAGACCGCGTGGCTAGCCGGGCGGGCCATATTTACATACTTCATTTCATCACCGGAACAATCCCACTCGAATAATAAACAGTTTTGGAAACACACTTGACCTGTTTGCAATAAATAATCCTGACCTAATAACGAGTATGAAAACGGATACGAAGATTAATGAACACAGGGTTGTCGTAGCGAAATTGAATATTAAATTCCCAAATCCTCCAAAAATAAACGAAAAGTATACCTGTACAAAAAAAATCAGATAAAAATTCGCTTGACGCCTTTCTGAGAGACGCTCTCCACTCCCTCCAAATTAACAATCTAAGTGTAGACCAGATGTGGCCTGAATTCAAAGAAATTGTATTGACAGCAGTTGAGAGATTTACACCAAATAAATTAACAAACGACGGAGCTGATCCCCCTTGCTACACAAAACGGGTCAGAACAGTGTTGCAGAAACAACGAAAAAAGCCTGCCAAATTTAAATGAACGAAAAGTCTCCAAGATTGCCAATCATTTATAGAAGTTCGAAATTTAGTACGAATTCAGTGCGAGATGATTATAATAGCTTCCATAATGAAACTTTGTCTTGAATCCCGGCAGATGGTACAAAGAGATTGTGGTCGTATGTAAAGTATGCTAGTCACAAGACACGATCAATGCCTGTTCTGCGCGATAGCAATGGAAATACTATTGATAAAAGTGCTGCCAAAGCAGAGGTACTAAGCACAGCCTTCCGAAATTCCTCCACCAAAGAAGAATTCCAGAATTCGAACCGAGAACAGCTGCCAACATGAGTAACTTAGAAGTAGATATCCTCGCAGTAGTGGAGCTACTTAAATCACTTAATAACAGCATGTCTTCCGGTCCAGACCATTTACCAATTAGGTTTCTTTCAGAGTATGTTGATGCAATAGCTCCAGGCTTAACAATCATATATAACCGTTCACTTGACGAAAAATCCATACCCAAAAACTGGAAAGTTGCGCAGGTCACACCAATAGTCAAGAAAGGCAGTAAGAGTAAACCACTAAATTACAGGCCCATATTATTAACGTCGATGTGCAGTGGAATATTGTAACATATATTGTGTTCGAACATTATGAATTATCTAGAAGAGAACGGTTTATAGACACAGAGTTAACACGGATTTAGAAAACATCGTTCTTGTGAAACACAACTAGCTCTTTACACATACGAAGTGCTGAGTGCTATTGACAAGGGATTTCAAATTGATTCCATATTTCTAGATTTCCAGAAGGCTTTTGACACTGTACCTCACAAATTGCGTGCTTATGGAATATCGTCTCAGTTATGTGACTGTATTTGTGGTTGCCTGTCAAAGAAGTCAAAGTTCGTAGTAATCGACGGAAAGTTATCGAGTAAAACGGAAGTGATTTCTGGTGTTCCCCAAGGTAGTGCTACAGGCCGTCTGCTGTTTCTCGCCCATATAAACGATTTAGGAGATAATCTGTTCAGCCGTCTTAGGTTGTTTGCAGATGATGCTGTCGTTTATCGTCTAGTGGAGTCATCAGAAGGTCAAAACAAATTGCGAAACGATTTAGAAAAGATATCTGTATGGTGAGGAAATAGTCAATTGACCCTAAATAACGAAAAGTGTAAGGTGATACACATGAGTGCTAAAAGGAATCCGTTAAACTTCAGTTACACGATAAGGCAGTCAAATCTAAAGGCCGTAAATTCAACTAAACACTTAGGAATTACAGTTACGAACGACTTAAATTGAAAAGAACACATAAATAATATTGTGTCGAAGGCGAACTAAAGACTGCTTTTTATTAGCATGACATTTAGAAGATGCAACAGATCTACTAAAGAGACTGCCTACACTGTGCTTGTCCGTCCTCTTTTGGAGTACTGCTGTGCGGTGTGTGATCCTTACCAGATAGGATTAGCGGAGTACATCGAGAAAGTTCAAAGAAGCGCAGCACGTTTTGTATTATCGAGAAATAGGGGAGAGAGTGTCACTGACATGATACAGGATATGGAGTGGGTATCAATGAAACAAAAGCGTTTTACATTGCGGCTGAATCCTCTCACGAAATTTCAGTCACCAGCTTTCCCCTCCGAATGTGAAAATTTTTTTTTTGACGTCGACCTACATAGGGAGAAAAGATCATCATAATAAAATAATGGAAATCAGACCTCGCACGGAAAGATATAGGCGTTTGTTCTCTCCGCGCGCTGTTCGAGAGTGGAATAATGAAGAATTATTGTGAAGGTGGTTCGATGAACTCTCTGTCAGGCACTTAAGTGTGATTTACAGAGCATCCGTGTAGATATAGATGCAGATATATAAAAGGAGAGCATAGCACTTCACGTCTCTGTGTCATAGCATAGAAGAATGAGGCTCAGGTTTCTTGACAGTGCTGACTTCGTCTGGCTAAACAGATTTTAAAGTATAATTAGTACGAGAAGAGTTTGACAGAGCACTAAAAGGTCTAAGCAGAAACAAGGAGCCTGGTGTAGATACTATTCCATGAGAATTATTGAGATTCTTGCGAGAGTCGGCTAAATTCCCTCAGACCTCAGGAACGATGTAACAATTCCCGTTCCAAAGAAAACAGCTGCCGACAAGTGTAAATGTGACCGAACCATCAGATTAATAAGACACAGTTGAAAAATACGGACGCGAATTATTTACAGAAGAATGGAAAAACTGGTGAAAGCCGACCTCGGGGAAGGTCAGTTTGGATTTCGGAGAAATGTAGGAGCACGCGAGTCAACACTGACCCTACGACATATCTTAGAATATAGGTTCATGTAAAGAGACTTAGACTTAGAGAAAGCTTTTGACATTGTTGACTGGGACATACACTTTAAATTTCTGAAGGTAGCAGGGGTAAAATATTTGGAATGAAAGGTTATTTGCAACTTGTACAGAAATCAGATCGTAGTTTTAAGAGTCGAAGGGCATCAACGGGAAGCAGTAGTTGAGAAGCGACTGAGACATGGTTGTAACCTATCCCAAATGTTATTCAGTTTGTACAATGAGCAACCAGTTAAGGAAAGGAAGGAGAAGTTTGGAAAAAGAATTAAATTTCAGGCAGAAGAAATAAAACTTTGAGATTTTCCGATGACGTAATTCTGTCAGAGACACAAAGGACTTGGAAGAGTAGTGGAATAGAATGGATAATATCTTGAAAATAGGTTATAAGATGAGCATCAACAAAATAAAAGCAAGGCTAATGTAATACAGACGAATTAAATCAGGCCTTGCTGCGGTGATTAGATTGGGAAATGAGATACTTTTTTTTTTATTTAGCGTATGGCTATATCACAAACAAGTAATATTACAACTATTTCAAACTACAAACAAAATTCCAAGCCACGAATATAGTCTCCTGATCGCTCCATCATCACCAGGAAATCTGCTTGATTGCCAGGTAATGCTCCCAGAAGACATTCTTGAATTACGTACGCACAGTCTACTTTTCAGCGCTACATTCACAACTTTATAAAGTTATTTTCTTCAACTTTTGCAAAGAATCGGCGCACCTTCCAGTGCTGGTTCTTTTCCGGTCAAGAATGTTATCTTAATTTTGGCAGCTGTTCTTAACTGAGTTTTCGATCAAGCGTTACCCGTACGTCTTTCGGGTTTCTGTTATGTCTGCATAATCAATCTTCCTTCAAGGTGAACAGTGAGCCCTTCGTTGTCCAACTTGTTATTTAGGTGAAGTGTTGAGACTTCTGTCTTAGGCTCACTTGGCTGCAACCTCCATTTGCGGAAATACCCACCAATAGTGGATAGATCATTGGTCAATACGGACTCGGTAACTTCAACATCTTTATGCTTCGTTGCGAGTGCCCAGTCGTCAGCATACCAAAATTTTTTTGATGTGGTTCCAAGCACATCTGATATTTACAAACTGAACCAGTAGAGGGTCCAGAACAAAACCTTGTGATAGCGCATTGTTTAGCTTCATCTGCAAACTCATCTTGTTGCCCATTAGTACTTGGAAACAGCGGTTACTGAGCATATCATTGATTAGACTGCCAAGTTTTGGGCTTAGGATCACTTACAGAAGTCTCATTACGACATCTTGCCTCAAGACAGTATCATATGCACCCGTCAGATCAATGAATGGGATTGATGATTTTTCTCGGTTCTGGAAGCCAGCTTCTATAAAAAGAGTTAGGGAAAGGACTTGATTTGTGCAGCTGTGGGTAGGTCTGAATTCTGCCTGTGTAACCGGTATATGTTCGAAGATACTGTGAGATATTCTTTGTACACCATTCTTTCCAGAAGTTTATATAGCATACTTAGTAAAGCAATGAGTCGATAGCTTTCTGGCTTTTTGGTTTACTTGGTTTCAATAAGGCTACGTCTTTTGTTCGTTTCATTTCGTGCAGTATGTTGCCCGTCTGCAGAAGATTTGTGGAGAACTTAACCAGCAGGTTTTTCACATACTTGCCACTGTGCAAAAGGAATTCTGCGTGACCAAGCCACCAGGCTTTCAATTGCCACGAAAGGTCTGGTCGGTTCTTGACCGGAAAAGAACCAGCACTGGAAGGTGCGCCGATTCTATGCAAAAGTTGAAGAAAATAACTTTATAAAGTTGTGAATGTAGCGCTGAAAAGTAGACTGTGCGTACGTAATTCAAGAATGTCTTCTGGGAGCATTACCTGGCAATCAAGCAGATTTCCTGGTGATGATGGAGCGATCAGGAGACTATATTCGTGGCTTGGAATTTTGTTTGTAGTTTGAAATAGTTGTAATATTACTTGTTTGTGATATAGCCATACGCTAAATAAAAAAAAGTATCTCATTTCCCAATCTAATCACCGCAGCAAGGCCTGATTTAATTCGTCTATATTACATTAGCCTTGCTTTTATTTTGTTGATGCTCATCTTATAACCTATTTTCAAGATATTATCCATTCTATTCCACCACTCTTCCAAGTCCTTTGTGTCTCTGACAGAATTACGTCATCGGAAAATCTCAGAGTTTTATTTCTTCTGCCTGAAATTTAATTCTTTTTCCAAATTTCTACTTCTTCAATACTGAATGGTACAGAGTATTCAGGGGTGTGCGACGAGACCTATGCTGACCTTTGCTGAGGTGTGAGTCTGATGGTACCGGTACCGGTACCCGCAGGACTCAACTCCTCGAAAAAATACGGCTCTACGATAAACGATGCCGTTAACCCGCACTACACAGTCACCTTTGAAGAATGTAGTGTTACCGGTTGATGTGCGTGCGGATTCTCTGTTGCCCATATTCTACAGTTCTGCGTATTGACTTGTCCTGGAGATGGAAATGGGCTTCATCTGTGCACTGAATGATCCATGGCCATTCATTGTCCATATCCATGCGAGCAAGTGATGGTTTGTCTTGCTGATAGGTCAGCAAGAAGCAGCTCTTGAACGTAGTTGATTCTGTACGGATAGCAATGCAGGATGTTTCATAGGTTTTATACAAGGTGGACGCAGGCGTATCCAGAGTTCGGCCAATTCCATGTACACTGCACCTTTGCACACCACCGCTCGACCCCTCGCGCAGTGCTGTGGTCATATCTTCGACAGACGTCGGATCAACAGCTTTCCTTCCTCTGCTACAATGCATATCAAAAGAAACTGTCTTTTTCGAATTTTTTAAACATTTTCTCCAGAACCTTAGCAGGCATCGGACCAGTGCCTTTTTGCATACCTTTGAGTATTCGGAACTTCTGCAGGGCCACTGGCGCTCAGTCACTGTTCTTGTAGAACAGCTTTACCAGCAGCGCGCGATCCTTCATAGAGGAAGTCGTGTTGGGCGACTCATAAGCAAACTGAGGAACAACCGGGTGTAGCGCGTCTGCTGGTGTGCGCATTCTGACGATTACACCGCCATTTATTGGCCAAAGTTCGTTAATTTTTTTTTATTTGCTCCAGTGGTAGGTCAAAAATGTGCTATTTAAATTAGACGTCGTTCTGAGCAGTGGTTCTCTTTCTAAAATGTTTTGAAACTGGGACTTTAATTTTGAACACCCTGTATACATTACGGAAACCTCCTGAAAGACACTTCTCTGCTGCGCTAATTACAGCTTCAGTGAACCGCTGGTGGAATCCATCCTACACATGATTCAAATTTGCTGAGAAGCTGTCCCAGTCGGCCTTTTGAAAATTACATCGGAGCCTAGGATATAGTAAAATAGTAGGTACGTTTTGCTATTTGGGTAGCAAAATACCTGACGATGGCCGAAGCAAACTGGCTGAAGCAAAGTAAGCTTTTTCGCAAAAGGGGAATTTGTCAATCTATATTAACATATGAGGAGGAAACGTTATTAGCAAAAATTCGCTTCCTATTTTTCCACGATACTCTAATAAATATTAGGACGAACCTAGACTACATATTTTTTTAAAATAACGATGTGCAGGTTTTCTATTAAAATCGACTACGAGAAAGAAAGTACTGTGCTGTGGAAATGTGCGGCTTTGTTTTCTTTTTCGCAGTCGGTTTTAACAGAGATCCTGTATATTACGGAGGTTGTGTTTATGACTTATGGACTTATTATTAGAATACTGCTACGCAGTTTGAACCTTCCCCCATTTTGTATTGCTACCCTTTCGCAGAGTAAAACTATGCGAAATAATATCACTGTAACTACTGTTCTCACAGATCCAGTAGATGGAGAGGCGTCTCATATCCCGTATACCAATGATCCCAACCGGTTTAACCATTCAGTTTAGGCGAAGCATTGATTTACGATCACAGTGTTTTTATCATGGTCAACTGTACGTGGCCTTTCACCAAGTGGTAGGTCAGAAAACCAGTTCGTACTCTTAGCACAAAGTATCCAAAAAACGAAAAATGTACATTCTGAAGATTTTATGTGTACTGTGTACAAAAAATTTTAAAAACCTTAAAACAATGAAAACCAAAAACGAAAAGGTTTTTTATTCATATTCTATATAATTTATTCTATATACAGGGTGTCCCAGCTATCTTGTCCACCCAAAATATCTCTGGAACAATAACAGCTATTGGAAAACGACTTTCACCGGTATCAATGTAGGGCTGGGGCCCATGAATGTACATATTTGGAAACATTCTAAAACGAAAGCATATGTGTTTTTTAACACAAACTTACGTTTTTTTAAATGGACCTCCTATATTTTTTCTTCAGCAATCCATAGCATGACAAAGCACATACACAATGGCGTTGATTGCATCGCAATATTCCCATTACATCCCGAGATACTGAGACGCGAAGTTGGCGCTTGAAACACCCGACATGCGCTGCTAGCGCACGTCCTGAGGCTCAGGCGTGAACCCCATGCTGCCCGTTATCGCGATGTGATTGACATGTGTAATCACATGTGTAATCCCCCCCAGACATGAAGTTTATTGAGTATATCTGGGATGCCTTGCAACGTGCTGTTCAGAAGAGGTCTTCAACCCCTCGCACTCTTGCGGATTTATGGACAGCCTTGTAGGATTCATGGTGTCACTTCCCTCTAGCACGACTTCAGACATTAGTCGAGTCCACGCCACGTCGTGTTGCTGCACTTCTGCGTGCTCGCGGGGGCCTACACGATATGAGGCAGGAGTACCAGTTTCTTTGGCTCTCCAGTGTATGCACACCGTACAGCTGTTATGTCAGAACAAGAGGAGTTGTACCATTGCACAGGGAGTCGCTAGCCCATCATCGTACAAGCGCTGTCGAAGCAGCTGGGCACTGGTACCTACAAGGAGATCACACAGCAATCGGATTCTTGTAATCTATACTACTATATAAAGATAAGTCGTTGTAAATATAAATGTAATATGTAAATGAGGAACGTTGTTAGCAAAAATCACGAAAAGAGCTCGACAGATTTGCTTCAGATTTCTACATGATTAATAAAAGTTAAGAGTGACTTAGGTTACATCTTTTTAAATATACATGGTATATAAACATGTGTATACATCCTATACTACTATATAAAGACATTCGTTGCTTAAGGTTGGTATCAAAAGTCTCGAAAAGTTCTTCACCGATTTACTTCAAATTTTTACACGATACTCTAATAAACATTCTGACAGACATAGGTTCATTTTTAAAAAAAACAAAAAATAGCAATCTACAGATTGTCTGTTAAAACCGACTGCGAGAAAGAAAGTGCTGTGCTGTGAAAATATGAGGTTTCGTTTCCTTTCTTCCAACCAGGTTTAACTACGACTAAAAACTAAAAAAAAAAAAAAAAAAAAAAACTCCGGCCGAACAGGCCGTGAAGGCCCTACGGAACCGACCGGCCGCGGTGTCATCCCCAGCGCACAGGCGTCACTGGACGCGGATATGGAGGGGCATGTGGTCAATACACCGCTCATCTGGCCGTATGTCAGTTTACGAGACCGGAGTCGCTACTTCTTAATCCAGTTGCTCCTCAGTTTGCTTCGCAAGGGCTGAGTGCACCCCGCTTGCCAACAGCGCTCGGCAGACTGGATGATTACCCACGTGCCGTGTGTTTCTTGTGTGTTGCAGGCTGTGTGATTGACGTAGCATACCTTAAGCAGCAGAATGGTCGGGTATTCACGCTGGGAACAAGCCGGGATGGTGTTTGTGTGCGGCCAAGCGGATGGAAACGGTCGAGAGGCAGCATATCCTGTAGATTCCGGTCCTCTAAATCTGGTGTACGCACAGTCCGCCGCCTCCCTGCACGTTCGTCTATCTGAAAGAACCGAGGATCACACAAACGCCCAAAAAGGGCTTGAAATGTTGCGTGATGTGGTTGGTGTCTGTGAGGATACTTGTTTTGGTAAAGCCGTGCTGCCTCTCGACCGTTTCCATCTGCTTGGCTGTACACAAACACCATCTCGGCTTCTTCCCGACATGAATACCGGACCATTCTGCTGCTTACAGTACGCTGCGTCAATCACACAGTCTGCAAAACACAAGAAACAAAACGGCACGGGTTCAGTGGAACTTACATTTGTCAGCGCCATCTACCGTGGCAACGGTGGGACACATGTTCAAATGACCTTTTATCCTCCATTTCCAGTCAGGAATCCGTCCCTGCAGTTCGTCGGTTTTATTAATTTCCACCCTTTATATCCAATAACCTCGAAAAGTTTATGACCGATTTGCTTCAGATTTTTACATTATACAGTGATAAACATTCAAACGGACAAAGGCTACATATTCCTTTAAACGACAATGCACTTGGGTTTTTGTCAAAACAGACCGCAAGAAGAAAAATACTGTGCTATGCTGTGAGAATATTTGATTTCATTTCCATCCTCGCAGTTTTGACTACAAGAGCAGGCCATGTAAGCCGTTAAACAATTTGTTTCTCCCTTATACATTCTTAATATACAATTTTAAACAAAAATGTATACAAAACGATGCGCTGTTTTATTTCTCATCGTTGATTTTACAAAAATAAGAAAGTTATTGTTTATCGGCTTATGATTAGAATACTACTACGGAATCTGAATAGTCTGAAACTTTTTTATCATACACAGTCGCGTATTAAAACTAGTGAAATACTGTCACTGAAGCTACTATTCTCACAACCCCAGCAGCTGAAAAAGTCCTCTCATACCACGTATACAAATGATCCCATCTTATTTACCCATTTATTTTAAGCCACTTCAATTCCTAGTCAAGGTTTCGTTTGCAATAACAATAAGCAAGACTCAAGGTCAGAGAGAGGGGAGAAGAGGAGGTGGACAAATAGGGGGGGAGGGGGGGGGTGGAAATGATCATAGGAAGGGGGAAGGAGGACATGGACAGAGAGGGGGGGAGGAGAAGATGTATAGGGAGGGGGCGGGCGGAGGAGATGGACAGGGATAGAGGGAGGAGGTGATGCAAAGAGAGAGGTGGAAGGCGTTTAGGATGTATAGCCAATTTCCATAGATATGTAGCAATAGGCTATTTTCCTCTATTAAAAATATGGTTCAGATTGTTATTCTGATTGATTATAACACTTAAATAGCATTTACGATCAATATTCTCACAAAATACCTGTTATTTTTATGTAATTAAAGCTTAAAAATCATTAAATATCAAGATCTGGTCACGTGATCGAAAACGTTCTGTTATTGACCGAAGCTCTTGTGACGTCACAGGCTAGGACTGAGACGAAGCTTGTGTTGTAGGAGCGTTAGCCCAATTTACGATATTTTTAAGTGCTTTTACTGCAAACAATTTAGCTGTTTAGTGATGGAGAGTGCAATTATAGCTTTAAAGTAACAAGAGAAAGGAATTTTGTGAACGCTGATAGTGGAGCGGCGATATGTGCAACGACGGACAATCTTTTCCCTGCAACTAGTAACACCATTAAACTGGCTGAAAACTAAGGAATAGTAGAACTTTTGCAAATGGGTCCGCATATTATAACTAGATTGTCGACTATCAGTCATGAGCTACGGCCCAAAGCACAAAAAAAAGTTTCGGTAAAACTGAGCGCTGATTTCCTGTGTAGAAGACACTCAGGAGAGCTACACTGTCCCGCGCTCCTTGGCGCAACGGGTAGCGCGTAGGACTATAGTACGAGCGGTCACGTATTGGTGTTCAGGGAGAGTCATATATTTTTTAAAAATTTTACACGAACGTAGTGGAGTGTTTGGGGGAAGAGACCAAACAGCGAGGTCATCGGTCTCATCGGATTAGGGAAGGATGGGGAAGGAAGTCGGCCATGCCCTTTCAAAGGAACCATCCCGGCATTTGCCTGGAGCTATTTAGGGAAATCACGGAAAACCTAAATCAGGATGGCGGGATGCGGGATTGAACCGTCGCCCTCCCGAATGCGAGTCCAGTGTGCTAACCACTGCGCCACCTCGCTCGGTTTACACGAACTTAGAAAATAGCGTCAGCAAGAACTAATTGTAGCAGTTGTTTCAAATGGCTCTGAGCACTATGGGACTTAACTTCTAAGGTCATCAGTCCCCTAGAACTTAGAACTAATTAAACCTAAGTAACCTAAGGATATCACACACATCCATGCCCGAGGCAGGATTCGAACCTGCGACCGTAGCGGTCGCGTGGTTCCAGACTGTAGCGCCTAGAACCGCTCGGTCACCCCAGCCGGCGCAGTTGTTTCGATTGTGGGATGTCCACAGTACAACGAGATGTGGGACGATAAGATTATATGGAGAGATATAAAGCGTGTACAACAGGAATGTGATACAGACGTAAGGGCTGTGATGTTTGTGAGTGTAAACTGATTCGTCTGAAGCAGACTTTCTTCATTTTTATGTAAGATGATGAAACTGCAAACGTTTAAACAATAAGGATCCCAGGTAGACAGTACGAAGATAAAAACATAGTTTCTAATAAAATAAAAAGTGTGTGGTCACATTAAGTAGAAAATATCTTTTTGAGTGTGACGTGTGTGAACAGCGATTGCAAATGTAAGCGCATGTAAACAGCAAGGAAAGCACAATAATATTCTGTTTCTGATCGGTGTGGTGAAGTTTTGTAATTGTGATTTGGTTTTCGTGTGAGACGACTGTCAAGTCGTTTTGTAAATAAGTTAAAATTTTCTTTCGGGTTAGATTCGAACCAGCAATCTATGTACATCGTCATCGACAGTTTATCGCTCTAACACCCGAGCTTGAGGTGTAGTTACATGCCGCGCGGGATTAGCCGAGCGGTCTGGGGCGCTGCAGTCATGGACTGTGCGGCTGATCCCGGCGGAGGTTCGAGTCCTCCCTCGGGCTTGTGTGTGTGTGTGTGTGTGTGTGTGTTTGTCCTTAGGATAATTTAGGGACTGTGTAACCTTAGGGACTGATGACCTTAGCAGTTAAGTCCCGTAAGATTTCACACACATTTGAACTTTTTTTTTTTTTGTAGTTACATAAAACGACAATTTTCACTAGGAGTTTAATTTCTTCGACTGACGCTATCCTTCGTTGTAACAGTAGGAGAGCACATCTCGATTAATGTTAACCTCACAGTGCAACACACCTTTAACTATGTTAGTGAACTTGGGTGTCGACGTGGTGGCAATTTACCAGTACTGTGCAACCACATTTTAGGCATCTTCTCATTGTTTGGAACACTAAGAAACAACGTTTAAGATATTTTCGTAGAAGTATTTGTACAGTATGGTACTACACACCATTTGTAACCCATTTCCCGAAACGTAAATTCCAAAACAAGGAATCACTGTGGATTAGCAGTATGACAGTAGGAGCAGAGCGCAAGCCAGTGACGTCACAGGCATCACATGACTCGAATGAAGCGTTTAAGCGGGTGTTCAAATTATTTGAATTTCATTTCCGTTTTTATAAAAGATAACTGTAATTCAAGAGGAAAAAAAGGATGTCAGGAACATAAAATGACATAATTTATCATTTAAGACAATTTCCAGAAAACAGTCAAATGCCCTATTGCGAAGCACTGGAAGCATTGCCAGGTTCGCTAGGTTTTTTTAAATATTTTTTGTATGTGAAGTTAACTAAAATACCAGTCTTCCTAGGCAGTTCGACGCAAATCTTAAAAATTCTCGAGAAAATTGACTTTGAAGTTTTTTGAGCTTCTTCAATATCATAAAGTAAGGACCATTTTCCGATAAGCAATGTAGCTCTGTGGTAAAATGTTCACTTCCCCTGTGGGGAGCCTCAATTAAATTCCCGACCGATGAAAATTTTTAAACAAAAGCCCATGTTCTATGAGCATTTGGGTGAAGCGTAAAATTCATACAGATTGAAAAAAAAATCTGTAGCGCTCGAGACTGGTAATCGCTAGATCGCTAGGTCAAGTCTCGTTTCGGTCATTATTTTTTCGTTTTTCCCTTTCAGTTCAGATACCTACGACATTTAAATATAAAATCCATCAAATATGTGTTGATTGACGTGTATCTAACCGTCATTTTTATGAAAAATGCACGTCTTTTAATTTCTAATTACATATCGCTTACAAAAATCCTGTTTTCGCTGCAAATCTAAATTATTAATTACTGATCTTTTATAAAAATTATTAATAAAGATTGTTTGAATTAAAAGAAAGTTACAAATTACATTTTTTTCTTTGTTTATTTTAAACTTCACTGAAATGCTCGTGGAACATACACCTTTGTTTAAAAACTTTACATAATCGAGAATCGAACACGCGCGCATGCTACCACAGAGCCACGTGGCCTGGCGAAAAGACGACCTTACTTCATGCTATTCAAGATGGTCATAAAACTTCAAAGTCGATTTTCTCGAGTTGAAGCGAAATTCTTTGGGGTATGAATATTTGAGCGATGAGCTTCACGTAACAAAAATATATACAAAAAATACAAAAATCGGATTGCCTTATGGACTCCTTGTTAGTATCTTCGGCGTATCTCGTTGTCACTGGGAAGACGACAGTGAGTAATAAGGAGATGCACTACATCCACTCATGGGACAAATGTATCTGCCTGCCTATCTTTCACATGGATTCTACTCGCCATTTAGAAGCAAGAATCCGATAAGTCGTGCTGTCTTGGGTATTCTGAGTCTATCGCACCATGTTTTGTCGAATGCACACTATGTCTAAAAAGATCGTAAGCGTTTAGAATTACATTGATGACTTTTGCGGCTGAGATCGTGAGTTACATGAGCGCGTCGTGCATTGCGTAGAGTCGTCGCAATCCAGATTATCTGTTTGAGACAAGTTCGCTATCTCCCAACAGTTTTATGAATTTCTCTGTGATAAGGTGTCGAATACCTTTCATATGACGTCAAGTAGCGAGATCGTTTGGTAGGGTCTACTCTGGATTCGTTTCGTCTGGGGATTGTGGTGATTGTATCCCTTCTCCACACCCGTGGTACTGTGTCGTGACTTAGGCGGTAGGTGAATAACATCGTCAGAATTGGTGATTTTATTGTCACCGGGACTTTCCTGTGGCACTGTCTTTTTCAGTCCATTTTGTACAGAGACAGGGTGCGTCTGATTGCGGTGGTGTACATCACCTCTGTCGTTGTTACTTTTTTATTCAGAACCACTTCGTCTTGTATTGAAGCCACCTGTAGTAAGGTCGGCAGTTTGGTTTGAATGATTTATCAGAAGTAAGCGTCAAATTCGATTTTCGGGGAAGCATGTGCCCGTTCGATAACTTGTCTAACAGGCAGTTCGCCTGGACCTGAAATTCTTCACAGGGATGCCGTCTTCCCTGGTGTTGGTGGATTTCCTGCACATGAAGTGTTATGCTTATCTGTATTTTTGCTTGAAGTGATTACTGTCAGCTCTTGATTGTCTTCTCAATTTTAGGTGAAATAACTGTTATGTGTCCGTAGTTAAATATCCTTGAGTGCACAGTTTAACGTCATAGACTACTTGCAATGGGGCGCCAAGAGGCTTTTGAAATGCGAGAACTAACAAAAAAGAAATGTGTGTAGTGACATTACGCAGTAACTATTACCCGTGACTTATTGGTGGGAGACTGTTTTTAGAATGTGAATTTTGTTTTTACTAAATTACAAGTTTCTTCAAAAACGATCAACTCACCGGTAGCGAACAGTTTTCTATAAACATGTTCTCGCTCTCCCGCGGACAATGTTGTGCAGGTCGCCTTACAAAAAGAAGCGACACTGATGCTGCAAACTTATATACATATCATTTTTTTGAATTAGTGATGGTCTCCTTCAAACTGGGACCCATCTGAGTTCATGCACATCTGCAGTCACTCTTTCGACTGCTCGAAACATACACCCTATTGGCGAGTTCGGTGAGGCTAAGTAGAAGCATGATCATTTCCGTCTCCCAGCGCCTGTAGTAAGCAACTCCTCCGACACGATTAAGATGATCACGTTGATAAAAATTCTCGCGGTTTAAGGCTATATTACTAGCCTATGAACTACCCCATATACTTTATTCTGAATACATTCTCATAGTTGTGATAAATTTTGTATTCGTTTGTAAACATAAGTTTTTTTTCTTCTTTTACTTATTCCACATCTTCTGAGCATATGAGACGTTGCCTAGGGCTTAAGATTGTCTCTTAGCAGTGTCCAGCGTGTTTTGAACGCCAAGTCCTTACACACCTTTCATCTCCAAAGGGTGTCATTATTACACTACGCACGTGTGTTTCGCACAGTGGTTTCTCCAACAGGGTGGCCAAGATGTGCATTTCCCAGCTAACGTGTTGTTCACTGATGAAGCCACATTCACTAGGGATGGCATATTCAGTCATCACAATGAGCATCTGTGGACATCAGAAAACCCCCACCTTGTGCGGCACCAAGCAGTACATTATCGCTTCACACTTAATGCCTTGCTGGGTTTGGCCGGCGAATGCTTTTACCACCCCGCTTGACCACCTCGAATTATCAGATCTTTCTGGAACAAGTTCTTCCCAGCTTGTTTGAAGATGTTCCAACAAACGTGAGGCGCAGCATGTGGTTCCAGCATGATGGGGCGGCAGCTCATTTTGAACTGGCTGTTTTTAGGCAGCTCAACAAGCCATTCCCGCATCGAGGGATTGGGCGTGGTGGATTGGTTCCCTGGCCCCCACGCTCACCAGCTTTGAGCCTTGACTTCTTTTTGTGGGGAGCCACGAAATCTCTCATGTATCGCGATCGTGTATATAATGAAATAGATTTCGTTACAAGAATCATCTGCGCAGCTGCTATAATCAAATAAACTCCCGGTGCGCCCGGCAGTCAATGCTCCCCGGTGTCATGCATGCGTGGCGTTTGATGCTGCAAACTGACGTTTCTGGCTATGGTTTGCTATGCGGGTCTCAATCCTTATGATGTGCCCTGCATCCTCAGATGTTTGTCGAAATGTTTCTCGGGCACCCTTATAGAAAGGGAAAAAAGCACATATACGCTTATTGAAAGCAAAAATCATTAAACAGAATTAGTAATCAGAATTGGTAGCAGAAGCTGCAGGGCTTTTAATGTAAGCACAAATTAGATAAAGGAAAGGGGTAGCGTCGCATATACGAGGTGCATTCAAGTTCTAAGGCCTCCGATTTTTTTTCTAATTAATTACTCACCCGAAATCGATGAAACTGGCGTTACTTCTCGACGTAATCGCCCTGCAGACGTACACATTTTTCACAACGCTGACGCCATGATTCCATGGCAGCGGCGAAGGCTTCTTTAGGAGTCTGTTTTGACCACTGGAAAATCGCTGAGGCAATAGCAGCACGGCTGGTGAATGTGCGGCCACGGAGAGTGTCTTTCATTGTTGGAAAAAGCCAAAAGTCACTAGGAGCCATGTCAGGTGAGTAGGGAGCATGAGGAATCACTTCAAAGTTGTTATCACGAAGAAACTGTTGCGTAACGTTAGCTCGATGTGCGGGTGCGTTGTCTTGGTGAAACAGCACACGCGCAGCCTTTCCCGGCCGTTTTTGTTGCAGTGCAGGAAGGAATTTGTTCGTCAAAACATTTTCGTAGGATGCACCTGTTACCGTAGTGACCTTTGGAACGCAATGGGTAAGGATTACGCCCTCGCTGTCCCAGAACATGGACACCATCATTTTTTCAGCACTGGCGGTTACCCGAAATTTTTTTGGTGGCGGTGAATCTGTATGCTTCCACAGAGCTGACTGGCGCTTTGTTTCTGGATTGAAAAATGGCATCCATGTCTCATCCATTGTCACAACCGACGAAAAGAAAGTCCCATTCATGCTGTCATTGCGCGTCAACATTGCTTGGCAACATGCCACACGGGCAGCCGTGTGGTCGTCCGTCAGCATTCGTGGCACCCACCTGGATGACACTTTTCGCATTTTCAGGTCGTCATGCAGGACTGTGTGCACAGAACCCACAGAAATGCCAACTCTGGAGGCGATCTGTTCAACAGTCATTCGGCGATCCCCCAAAACAATTCTCTCCACTTTCTCGATCATGTTGTCAGACCGGCTTGTGCGAGCCCGAGGTTGTTTCGGTTTGTTGTCACACGATGTTCTGCCTTCATTAAACTGTCGCACCCACGAACGCACTTTCGACACATCCATAAATCCATCATCACATGTCTCCTTCAACTGTCAATCAATTTCAATTGGTTTCACACCACGCAAATTCAGAAAACGAATGATTGCACGCTGTTCAAGTAAGGAAAACGTCGCCATTTTAAGTATTTAAAACAGTTCTCATTCTCGCCGCTGGCGGTAAAATTCCATCTGCCGTACGGTGCTGCCATCTCTGGGACGTATTGACAATGAATGCGGCCTCATTTTAAAACAATGCGCATGTTTCTATCTCTTTCCAGTCCGGAGAAAAAAAATCGGAGGCCTTAGAACTTGAATGCACCTCTTATGTGATTTAATAGTGAAAAGACGGTACATTCTTAAAACGAAATGCCATATGCCCCTACATGTGGGCTATATTGAATCAGCATTTAGCAGGGAAGCCCTGGAAACCATTTAGAGGAAATACGAGTACATATAACGCATGTTCAAATGGATCAAGTGGCTAGACGATTGCGTCATCTTTGTGGATAAAAGCAAGATTTTGCTGGGATTTTTAACGAAATGGCGGTGTGTGGCTACCTAACAACAACCCACAACGTCTATGTACAACAGGAAGACTAACAGGGAAGCAGTAATGTTATTCACAATCTATATATGTGTATATTTCAGTGTCTATAAGGAACAGCTTTGGCAGTCAGCATTTTGTGTCGAAGGAAATTTTTTCTGGGTAGACGTTTTGTTCGATTTTGCTATATGCATGTTCATTTACGTGATATTTCGGACATGGAAGACACAGAAGATAAGCTGATGCAGTGGATATTCTTCACAATTCACACTGCATTAGTGATTCATATTTGCAGTTCATCGGAGCCTGTTATAGCACGTCGATAGTTACAGCACCCACCAAATCGCGGCACTCTCACGCAGGTGAGGGCTGCAATCACCTGCCTATGGCTCATGCCAGAGCAGCAGTCTGGCAGCCAGGAGGAGCGTGCCTATCAGAGTTCCGTCTTTTAATAATTACCGCAGTGCACTACTTCATAGATACACAATTGCTACAAAGTGGAACTGTCTGACATTAAAATAGATCGATTGCCTGGAACGGAACAATACTGTCAAAAATTTGGATTTTACCGAAAAAGGATTGCCTGCTGTCGAGTATAAAAAACATATATGTCACGCTAATGTCTTTGTGCAGTAATGAGAAACACAAAAGTTGGCTGCGTGGAAGTTCACACCTTTCAGACAATCATGATCAAAGAAAGGTTATAATCTATGCCCCGTCTGCCTACAGTTTTCAGTTATTTGAATGTGGAAATCTATGTTATGTACCCTAATCAATTGCTCTGTAGTTCTGACTATTCATCGTAAGCAAATTGAATTTCACAACTCTGGAGGGGGTGTATATGCTGTAGTTTGGAACATTTGGTAACGGTGAGATGCAATATTGTACAACAATATTCTACTACAAAAGGCGACAATAGGCATATTGTAGATGACCTGTGTTAACACAGATGAGACAGGCATTGTATTACAGCCAGGGAAACATATTTTTTTCTCAAAATAGGAACTTGTTAAAGTGATATACTGCGCACTGAAACAGATAATACCTAAACGAACCAGTTTGTTGAGCAGACTTAAGCCAGTCTCTGTTAAAGATTTCTAGTGTAACGTGCGTGTGTGACACTACCTATCGTTCTGCAATTTTGTCTACTGGGAGAATTCTCTGTCTGTCTATGGTCTGTGTCCTCGTTGTCTTTCGCAGCGGCATGTCTGAATAAAATCTCGCTTTTCAAGCCGCGTCAATTCGAAATGAGAGTGTTAACGATGTCGACATAGGTATTGATTGGCGACTCCATGTTGTCTTGTGCACAACGACCAGATAACAGGTATACTTGATAAAAGAGACAGCATTGGTCGTATATTTTTTTATACTATTGCAAAACGATTTTCTATCACTGAGTGACCATCTTCAGTGCTATATTGTATAACTTAAATTGGGATGCACTGTTGTCACTATGCTTACGGCGATCACATAGATCGCATGTGATCGCCGTAAGCATAGTGACAACAGTGCATCCCAATTTAAGTTATACAATATAGCACTGAAGATGGTCACTCAGTGATAGAAAATCGTTTTGCAATAGTATAAAAAAATATACGACCAATGCTGTCTCTTTTTTCAAGTCGACATAGGTATTATATATAAGTGCTATATTAGATCTGGAGTAACATATTTTTCTCAGCCCAGGACATTCTTCTGCACAATATTGTCAAATATATACCCAAGGAGATTCAGTTAAACTGTAGGGTAACCCACTAAGGCTCGATTTACATTATGAAGAGAGCCACTTGTGGATAACTAGACATTATGATGTTCATACAAAGAAGTATTGCAGGCGTACTAGATACAGACAGTGAGAGAATGGTTCCGTTAGTGCAGATAATTTCGGTGCTGATGGAGTCAAGGCTTATTAGTTGCTAATTTAGCTGTGCTACTCAGTCTAAGTAAGGACCATAACCAGACGTAAAGCGTCTGCAGAATTGCAACATATTACTTCCTCCTACATATGTCTTGCAACAGGAAAATCTGGGATATTAGAGCGAGTATGTAAGTTTACCAACAATCACTCTTTACGTTCAATGTGAGTTTGTTTGACCTGTAGGATAATGGGACGATTATTTTTAACGATCATTTGTTATGGTAGAGTGGTAAACTATGTAAAAATCGATTACACAGACTCCAACACTATTTATGATTCTGCATCCAACTTACTGGAGTCGGAACCCTGCTAAGTCGCCGATTGGATCAAGACTGGGTAGGATGATGGGACTGGGAAACATGTTTTATTTGCAATGATGCACTAGCAACAGTTCCCCTTCCCAGAGGTTTCTTCTATTGGTGCGAACAATCGTGATTAACGAAAGTCATTTGCTGGTGGTAGAAATTCTGATCATGTTGCTATGCTAAATGCGGTCGACGCTTGGGAATATATATATATATATATATATATATATATATATATATATATATATATATATATATATATATATATATAAATGATGAACTAGCTGAAACTGCCTTTTCTTGCGAAGAATGCATTATGTAGAGATATGCTTCTCCAAGCAGTTACTGGAATACTTCACCAGTTAGTCAGCAATTCCTGTGTGGGATCACAGTCACCGATAACGCTGCAGATAGATTTGGATTTATGCAGTATGCATAGCTTTACTGCCAATAATGGAATATAGCTATCAAGCTAAGATACAAGCATCACTTTTATATCTCTAAATTTCATCCCTAGGTGGCGGCCGCTGCATTTAGATGCGTTGTGTATAACGGAGAATTTTACTGGTTCAAAATATTCGAAGGGTCTGTTGCAGGCAATATATTACTTCCTCCCTTTACGTACATGATACTTCGGGCATGAGAAACATAGAGCATACTTGATATTGAATTGTAATTTACCCAAATAGCATGGGTGAAGTTAGAGTTCGGTGCTCGTTACCAGTCGTGGGTCAACTGGAAACGGTCCTTTTGTGACATGGTTCACTGGTGGGAAAACCTCATGTACCTCGTCATCCAGAAATCTTATAAAAAATATAACCTTCAGGTTACGTGATGACAAGAGAAAAAAATATCAAATAGTAGTACCTCCTAACTCATGAACTGCAAGCGAAAGTAGATACTGGGGAAGGTCGAAAAAGCGATTAAAAAAAATTATAAAAAGTATTATTTTGGATATGTAGGAAAGCTAGCTAAAACATGCAATGATTACGATCACCTAACAGCTGAGAAATTGAGCATTTACCGCCCTGCAAGAGAACGAAGAAAGTTGTAAACAGATATATGTCCGCAGAAGAGAACAAATGTGTTAGCGGGGATGGTATACAAGATCATCTCCAAACGCTGTATGGAGCATGACCATCACATGATATAAGAAAAACACCACAGCTATTATAAATTGTACGTACATCTGTCAAAAAAAAAAAATGGTTCAAATGGCTCTGAGCACTATGGGACTTAACATCTATGGTCATCAGTCCCCTAGAACTTAGAACTACTTAAACCTAACTAACCTAAGGACATCACACAACACCCAGCCATCACGAGGCAGAGAAAATCCCTGACCCCGCCGGGAATCGAACCCGGGAACCCGGGCGCGGGAAGCGAGAACGCTACCGCACGACCACGAGCTGCGGGCGTACATCTGTCACACGACAGTATTACTGTCATGTCACAACCAGTATCCGAAGAAGACATAACAAAAATCATGCCTAAAAACAGGAGCCCAAGAGTAGACGGTATCCCCACGAATGTTATAGAACCTTCTGGTCAATCATCCGGGAAGATTCACGGAGGTAGCGAGAGAGAAATAACGTTACAGCACTTACAATCTGAAAAAGAACCCGGAATAATCGTACTCGTTCCCAAGAAAAAAAAAAAAAACGGCAAAGAATAACGGATTTCAGACTGATAATGTTGTTATGTATAGATTCGAAAATCTTATTTCGTGTCATAGCGGCAAGATTAAAAGGAACCCTTGCAGACATCGTCGAGTCGGAACAGACGTGTGGCATACCGAGCAAAAACCTTGGAATCTTTTTCGTAAGAGATGTGGCCTTCTGCTCTTGCCAGCACCAGGCATAAACATTAGCGCTACTGATCATCGATTTAGAGAAAGCCTTCGATAAACTCATCAGTGCCTAACGGGGGTGTTAGAGAGTTTCAGATTTCCACAAGCAACAATAGATTTACTGCTACCAAATAGTTTCCATGCAAAAAGTTTATATAAAATGGAATGTCACTTCAGACATCTAAGACTGAGCTCAGGCATTGTCGTATAATACGAAGGTGTCCCCGTTTGTCAGACGAAACACCATGTAGATAGATAGGAACGTTGAATAAGAACTCCTTCTCGTCCACTTCTAACTTTAGGTGTAGTTTTAGTTTCGTGCCCACTATAAAAAATTTCGTTACAACTGCATTTACGTAGGTACTCCGCAAGCCACCGTTCGATGCGTGGCGGAGGGTACGCTGTACCACTACTAGTTATGTCCTTTCCTGTTCCACTCGCAAACAGAGCGAGGTAAAAACAACTATCTATATGCCTCTGTCTGAGCTTTAATTCCTCTCATCGTATATTCGTGATCCTTAAGTGCAATGTATGTTGACGGCAGTACAACCTTTCGGCAGTTAGCTTCAAATGCCGGTTGTCTAAATTTAGTCAATAGTGTTTCTCGAAAAGAACGTCGCCTTCCCTCCAGGGATTCCCATTTAAGATCCCGAAATATCTCCATAACCATTACGTTTTGTTCGAACCTGCCGGTAACAAATCTAGCAGCCCGCCTCTGAATTGCTTCGATGTCTTTTTATCAATCCGACCTGGTACGGACCCCAAACATTCGCGCAGTACTCAAGAATAGGTCGCGCAGGCGTTTCATGCTCGTTCCATTTCATATCGCTGTGCAACGTTACGCCCAGATATTTAAACGACTTGACTGTGTCAAGCAGGACACTAGTAATACTGTATCCAAATATTACAGGTTTGTTCTTCCTACTCAGCCTCGTTACCTTTTTTCCCACATTCAGAGCTAGCTGTCATTAATCACACCAACCACAAATTTTGTCTAAGTCGTCTTGCAGCTTCCTACAGTCACTCAACTTCGACATCTTACCATACATCACAACATCATTAGCAAACAACCGCAGATCGCTGCCCATCATGTCCGCCAAACCATTTATGTATGTAGAGAACGACAGCGGACCTATCACACTTCCTTGGGGCACTCCTGACGATACCCTTGTCTCTGATGAACACTCGCTGTCTAGGACAACATACTGGGTTTTATTACTTAAGAAGTCTTCGAGCCACTCACATGTCTGCGAACTTATTCCAGATGCACGTACCTTCGTTAACAGCCTGCAATGGGGCAACGTGTCAAACTCCTTCCGGATATACAGAAATATGGCGCCTACCTGTTAGGCCTAATCTTTTTCCATTGTTCGCAGTATGTCATGTGAGAAAAGGGTAAGCTGAGTTTGCACTAGCGATGCTTTCTGAACTCATGATGATTCTTGAACATAAGCTTCTCAGTCTTAGTAAAATTTATTAGATTCGAACTGAGAATATGTTCAAGGATTCTGGAGCAAACCAAAGTTAGGGATATGGTCTGTAATTTTGCGGGTCCGTTCCTCTACCCTTATTATATACAGGAGTCATTTGCGCTTTCATCCAGTCACTTGGGACTTTGAGCTGGGCGAGAGATTCACGATAAATTCAGGCTAGGTAAGGGGCTAAAGCTGTAGAGTACTGTTTGTAAAACCGGATTAGGATTCCGTCCGGACCTGGTGATTTATTTGCTTTCAAATCTTTCAGTTGTTACTCTGTGCCAGGGATGCTTATTACTATTTGTCCATGCAGGAGTCTGTCCCATATATGACGGTGTGTTTGTACGATTCTCCTGTGTGAATGATTTCTTGAACGTGAAATTTAAAACTTCAGCTATCATTTTCCTTTCATCAACTGCCACACTAGAATGTTCAACAACGGACTTAAAGGAAGCCTTAGACGCGATTCGTAGACCGACAACTACAACATGGGTTCTTGACTTGCTTCGTGACAGGAAGACAGAATTAGTGAGTGTAATTTTTAACAAGCAGCTAGTTGAATTGATTATTATGTGGACACACGTTGTAACGGAACCTATTAAAGGCTTTATTATAACGAAGCATGCGATACCCTCCTAAATCAACCAGTTTAACTAGCAATTATGATAATAGAAAAGTAATTGTGTATGTTAGCAATGATTGCATAACATGTCTACATAAACAGTCATCCCATTAAAATATAATTAATAACTGACCCACACAAAAATTAACATCACTTGAATACTGATACAGCAGATGTCATTATGTAAAAACACTATATTCAACTGAAATAATTAATATGAAATACGAATAATATTGGTCAACTTACGTATTTTGGATCTTCTTAAATAAAAATTACCCAATGAAACCTATTTATTCACTAGGACTGTTTTCACTCACTATTCACGTAAACACATCTATTTTAAACGAGAACCACTGTAATTTTTAATAATTCACGTTATTTACTTATGTATGCAAATGAGAGAAGTCAATAGATGTACCTTTGAAAAACGGACTTTTTGCAACAAAAAATTGTTCTGACAAGTTGACAACTCTGTCTGTCATTTTAATGACCTGTTAAATTATGTCACTCGATGTAAATTAATAACTTTTTTGCACAAATTACGATAACAGATGGATGCTTGACTTATAAACCACATATCTTCTTAGTAGTTCTTTGACGAGGTTATAAATACAAGCAGCAAGAAGCCCCGTCAGCTAGAGGTGGGCCAAACGGTTATTCTGGAGTAACCGTTATCACAGTTCCAGTTATTCTTTGATAACCGTTATCGTTAACCGTTATTAATAACTGTCAAGTTATTTTTCGCTAGCCAATACCGAATACTCCTACAGTTAAATAACGACATAGTTGGAATCCATCAGTTTAGTTATCAGTATAACTGCGAGTAGTGTAAAATAGCAGGAATGTCGTATGAATCGTGTCATAACCTTAGCTTATTAACTCCGGGTACATTTTAGTTGATGTTAGAACGATTATTAGTGTTTCATATTATATGTTTGTAGGTTATCGGTCGCTATTAGAAATATTATCTTCGCAACTGCGACAGAAAGTACGCGGAATTTCGCCAAAGCACTGTTTAAGTAAACTGTTAACAACGTGCGTTTTTAAGTATGAAGTAATATGTAAACTGAGTACTGTAGGTTAAATTCGAAGCTTAATTTCTTGTGCTGCTCACATAATAGAATAAAGTGTACAGCCTTGTAATACAACAAAAAATATACGTAATGTGACAGATTCGTTTACTCCTGTGCTGTAAAAGCTAGTCCTATTGGGGAAAGTGTGAGTACGCTAATCCAAGTTTTATGTCAGATTTGCAAACTGCTCGATTTCTCCAGCGACAGCATGTTTATAACATATGAAGACATGCAGATCGAAAAGGTTGACAGTGTTACATTTCTGGGACTACAACTCGATAATAAATTCAGTTGGGAAGGGCATACCACATTTTTTCATTCTATTATTTCATAAGGGAGCATATTCTGTGGTAACTTATCAAACGTAGAAAAAGTTTTTCGCATGTAAAAGCGTGTAATAAAAATCGTTTGTGGTATCAATTCAAGAACATCATGTAGGAACCTGTTCAAGGAACTTTGTATTCTAACCACTGCTTCCTAGTATATTTATTCCTTAATGAAATTTGTTACAAGTATTTCCAACCAATAGCTTAATACATAATATCAGTACAGCAATCTACATAAAGACCTAAAATTACTTACCTTGGTCCAAAAGGGGTCCAATATTCAGGAACATGCATTTTCAATAAACTGCCAGCAAGTCAGCAACCATTAAAAACTTGGTTTCAGATAAGGCACAGTTTACAGTGTGTTTGAAAGACTATTTGATACAGAAGTGTCTGATTCCACCCGTCATCAATATGCCGGCAATGGCTATTTTAAGTGTGTCTATGACGTCACTACATACACATGGCAACAAACACGAAGATACATATAAATAATACAATAACATTTCCCACCAAAAATACAATCAAACCAATGGGACAACTGCGGGAAGTTGGGGGTTTTAGGGTGAGGACAAGCTAGTAAAAAAAACACACCATGATCCCAAAACACAAAATGAAGAACAAAAAGAAAAAAAATACAGCATTCTGCTACACCAACAAAAATCTGCAGGAATCGGACACTTCACTTGAACAATATAGGTCAACTATAGGTGACCATACCAAAACACCAATACCCACAACTAAAAGTACGAAAATTGGAATCAGACATTTCCCTTGACCTACATAGGTCAACCTCAGATGACGATACTAAAACATCAACACACACAACTATGAAAATGGGAATCGGTCATTTCCGGTGACCTATATAGGTCCACCACAGCTACTGATGCCAAAAAACCATCACCTACAACTGTGAAAAATAAAACCACAATCCCAAAAGTCCATAAATCAATCATCCCTACATAAATTAAATCACATTCAATACTTCATAAATACACAAAACATCACAGCTAGAAAAAGAAATTAATTACCACCAGCAAATTCCGGCACTGCAACCTAGATCGACAGCCCCCCCCCCCCCACACACACACACAAAAACCAACTCATAAACACCGTGCCGTAATGACATTCACACACCACAACACCTTTACGTCCAAGCAGACGGGTGGAATCAGATGCTTCCATTGACCCCTCCTTCTACTCTGTAGATGAATATCGTAACAGAGACTGATAGACCAGCTTAGGTAAAAATTCTGCTATATTTCAGTTTTGACAGCACTTGGTTGCAACAGTCAAGATCGGGTATTCAATGTACGATAAATTTATTAAAAGTACGTAACTGTGTTTTATTCTGTCAGTGTACCAATTCTGTAAATATTAGCAGTTACTGTGATATATTCACATATTTTGACAATCTCCTGACAAATGATGAGGATAATAATTATTATATTCCACTGTATTATGTTATACTTTCTGACATGTTATTTGTCATTCGCGATGGCCAGCGGCTATTTCCGTAGCAGTACGAAAATATTTGTTCGCTCCAGTTACTATCCTCTCTGGAAATATCACCTGGAACTACGACCTTTAACTGGAGTCACCGAGTCTGGAACGTCTAGACACACAGTTATTCCGTTACCAGCTTCCAGGTTATCTGTGGTGGTAGCCCGATAACTACCAGAGAACTAGAACTACGAGCCAATAACAATAACTGCCAGAGGAGAATACAGGTCTCTGACAGTTATTTCCATAGTCGCTCGAATTCCTTAGTAACTTTCCTTGTACTACCCGTCCAAGCTAAATTAACACGTAAGGCGGTGGGTTAAGGGAACGACTGTACTTGTTAATGCCTGTACTGCAGCTCCTATCAGCCACGGCTCGGACATTAACTTTATTTAATTGTTTATGCTAAAAGTAACGAAGGCCCACGAAATAGTACACAGTTCTTATCAACAGATGGCGCGCAGTCTCACAGTTATTCCCATGGTCTATAGAACGCCTTCCAAATGCGCTGTACCATCTTCGGTCAACATATGGCGCGAGGCACTGTTGACACTAAACAGTTATTGAAATAACTGCCAGAATCAGAGGAACGGTTATCGCAGTAACCGTTACTTCTCAGTAACCGGTTATTTCTATCAGTTACGTTATTTTTTGCCACCTCTACCGTCATTTCAGTCTTGATAGAACTTCTGTAAAGCGTGTATGTTATTGCCATATGTGGAAAAACAATCCAAAGATGTTGTAAAAGAAGTGTTACTCTGTACTGTGACATCGTCGTTGGATGGTCAGCGGAGTTAAGATGGCTACCCTGCCAATAAATAGTTGAAGTTCACTTATGCTGTCGTTCATTATTTATCAACAAGCACATCAACAACACGAGACCTCATCTTTTCACCCCTAGACGAATACATACAGAGCCAACATTAACATCAAGATAAAGCAGTGAACCAGCCAGCAGCAGCAGCAACTACTACAATACAATTTAATGGCGCCAACCCAATTCTCTACATCAAGTGCTAACAAGCTTCGTATATTGGAGTGATATAGTGCGAATATAGGAATATGAACGACTGGGCGACCATTATAACGTCCACATAGGGCCGCCGCCATTTCTGCCACCAAGCTAGTGGGCGTTGGTAGCATTGCCCAGTTAGTACCTCGTTTAACGGCCGTAGAGCAATCATTCTATACCTCTCTTTGGTTTGGCCGTTGACCTCTAAATTTGAGTTGCGTTTTGCAACACACTGAAGATTCTCGTGGGCGGTAGGACCTGGCAGAGTGCTTCAGATTGCAGCAGTTTGTCCTCAGCCAGCCAACTAGACTTGGCCACTGTTTCTATGTTTCGATACAGCGTATCGATACGTGGAACTGTTTCAGTGTTTCGGAACGGCTGTGGTTCACTGTTTGGAAACAGTGGTGTTTCATTCCGCCCCTGTCTCGGATAACCGGACCAGATTCGATCTGGAGTCAGACACAGAAACTGTATCGTCGTTTCAAAGTAAGGCTGTTTCAGTCCACCTGTGCTTGGAACGGACTAATTGAATCGTGACAGTGATGTTTCATTCCGCTCTGTGTCGGACGAGATTCGGGCTCGGCACAGGTACTTAAACACGACATACCACTTCATTAACCACTTTCAAGAGTGTCGAAATCTTTCTGACAAGCAATAGCATCAAGCTTAAGATATTCGAAAATAAAGCTTCGTTTCTAGCTGACAGTCTTATTTCGAAATGGCGTAACATCTGCTTTATAAACACTAACCAAACAATAAAACAACGCATACTATTCACATTCAAAATAATAAATATGTGAAAATCATTCAGTTAAATTACACTTTTTTATAACATATGCTTCTCTGTTCACGTACAGTAATCATATTAAGAAACGCAAGTAAGCCTACAACATTTTGAATTTAAAAAAAGGCGTAGAGTGACAGTTATTAGACATATAAATAAATTTGATGTAGGTATAATTGCAAGCAATCTGTTTGACATATCACTGATAGTGTAATGGGGAACGGGAAGGGCTGGGCAGCATGGTGAATTTATAGTAACAGTTCGAAACACCTTGAAAGCCAAAATGTGTTTCTGTTATATTTTGTTATTTATTCGAATTATTTGGCGTTATTTGTGAGTATATAGTCACTGCGCCTATTATACACAATGATTCCCTTTGTGAGCATGGAAATTAGCAGGATGGGTATATTACCCACCATATTAACGGAATGTGGGAATTCCAGTAGTATATCCGTTGTTTCTGCTGTTTGCTCCCATCTCCAGTTCCGTTCGTGGTGGTTCTTCTGTCTTCAGCTATGGCTGTCCTCAGCCAGCTGAAAAGTATGAAAATCACACGACACGAAAGCAGCGCATTTGCTGCAGGAAATACGAAACTGCCAAGACGCCTAAGTGATACTTTCATACTTTCTGCGATATGATTAGCGCTCTCGCACCTCATTTGTGTTTATATGGACATACTTTTACAGTAGACATTAAAGATGATAAAATGTGTAGGTTTATTAGATTACAAAACACAAACTGTCTCACTGTTTCGAAACAGCGTATCGAAACATTACATTGTACTGTTTCATTTGTTTCGAAACAGTTACGTGTTTCAGTTTGCCCATCTCTACAGCCAACTACCATATTAATCGTGCATGGGCGGTTACACGTGGAACTCCACCTCGTAATTTTTAGGTAATTTTGAATAAAGTGCTTACCTATGCTATTCCCATCCTATGTCTGTGGTGGTTATTGTTTACGGAGTACATTTAGAAATGTTTTGAGAGTGTACAAAAAAAAAATGGTTCAGATGGCTCTGAGTACTATGGGACTTAACATCTATGGTCATCAGTCCCCTAGAACTTAGAACTACTTAAACCTAACTAACCTAAGGACATCACACAACACCCAGTCATCACGAGGCAGAGAAAATCCCTGACCCCGCCGGGAATCGAACCCGGGAACCCGGGCGTGGGAAGCGGAGAGTGTACATATTAAGACGTTTCCATCTTTATTTGCAAGTATACTAGGGGCAATTTTTTAGCAACATCACACACTAATAATGTAGGGATAATGTGCACTTGGTACACATTTGTTGCCGTGTGTTATTTGTTTAACTCAGGATAAGGATGTATTTGTTAAAATATCGCGCTGCGCTAGCTGTTTGACGAACGATATCGACATCATTTGTTTAAATGGTAACGGGGCAGTTCGTATTAACGTGTGTGTCTTTGGAATATAGAGGAACTATCGATAGAATTGTAACAAATTGTGAATAGCAATAAAGGGATGTGACCACATTTCAGTGTACTTGGAGAAAGTACAAGCAAGAGTGTAATGCGGAAGTTGTTTAAAGCAGATATTTTGTTAAAATAATGCACTGTAGTAATTTTTGAACATTTAGAATCATGTATTCACATCTACCTTTACCGAGAGAGATGGCGCAGCGTTTAGCACACTCGACTCGCATTCGGGAGGACAACGGTTCAAACCCGCGTCTGGCCATCCTGATTTAGGTTTTCCGTGATTTCCCTAAACCGCTCAGGCAAATGCCGGAATGGTTCCTTTGAAACCGTACGGCCGACTTCCTTCCCAATCCCTCCCTAATCCGATGGAACCGATGACCTCGCTGTTTGGTCCCCTCCCCAAATCAACCAATCACACATACCTTAGAATTGAAATATGGGTGGTATCCGGAAAAAAGGTAAAATTATAGCAAATTACAATGGGAAGTAGTCATACTTTGGAGTGCTTACTGAAAATGTCATGAAGTTATTAATTTATAACAGTTCAGCCAAACACAGCAATGTCAACACGTCTTACGTAGTAAATTATATTAATATCTGCTGCCATTTTGCAAAATATGCCATGAAGTCATTAAATTATAGTATTTCTGCCAATAGGACAGTCACAATATGATGTTACACATATTAGAACCGTAGGGATGAAATAGATTTCCTATGTAGCAAGAATTTGTAGTTCTACGTTTTTCTCTCTGAACGTAGGTAACATACCGATAGCTTACTGTGTAAATTTTTATCATTACAGTGTAAAAATGAGTGAGCCTATAAACAACAGCAACAACAGTGAATAACTCAAAGAATAAATTGCAATAGCCAGTGTTACTCGCCCTCAAAATTTATCCAGACTGTTGCACTACCTGCAGTATTGCGAGAATAACCAGGACCGCTGTTTTTGAGAAGTTCCAATTTCTGATCTTTATGATCAAGATCAGGTTTCGAGTGTTGGCTGAAATTACATAAAAATTATATTTACAGTTATGAATTAAAACTAGATTTCAGTAATAAAACTCCCATTAAGATTTGATATTGATCTCTCTAAAGTGAAACAGGAGACTTCTGTGAGATCTGTGGCTATTACGACAAATTTCAATAAATTAAACAGTTTGCTGTTTCATCGCTATGATCGGCTGTGACACACAATTTACATGAGTGCCTCACAGTTTCATTACAGTCTCCAGCCTCTACTATGTCATTTGTAAGGACTGAGGTTGTCTGACGCTTTGGATATCTACGAGACAAATAAAGCCACACAGACAAGAAAACACAATTCGACAACGATCGCATTGTGTACAAAAACTAGAGTGAAGTTAGTATGAAACTGTGAAACATCAATGTAAGACAAAAACAGTAGTATCTGAGAATGGCAGTGTACCATTGAGACGTGCCGTACTAATTTAATTAGTAAATGATAAACGGATCAGTAAACTGCGTTGCATTTGTGGTATTTTGAATATTTTCCAAGAATATCTCACAGCTTTTATTTTCAGTAAAATCAAGATCCTTACTTAAGTGACTTTCAATGCACCCTGTTTACAGAGCAAAGAACACGAATGAGAAGAGTGTTTCATTGATTCAGATACTTTGAACCTTCAATAGATTACCTCTGGAATACTTATCGCAATCCTTTGTAAAACAGTGTCGACTATCCTATAGAAATTTGTGTCGAAACCACTGAGAATGCGAACACTGTCTCCAGAAAAAGCATTTGATGAAAAAGGCAAAATCCTCTGGTCAATAATAACAATTTGCGAGTTCATTTCTACCTGGATACGGCTGTTCATCGTCAATACAGTGACTAGGACACTACCTGCAGTTTTCATGCCTAATAAGGCAATGACGAGAGAAAACAGTGTCCCACACTGTGCGGGAATCACGTAACATAATGCGAGCACAAGGGAGAATAGACACAAGGACAAATACAGATTTGGGTCAGTGCAGGAAGCCTGCTCGGATAACCGAAGTGATAAAGGCGATCTCTCGCGACAAGTAGGAAAGCCAGGTTCGAGTCCCAGTCTGGCACAAGTTTTCATTTTTTCTGAAGTATTCTACAGCTGATGCGCAACTATAATTGCAATTTTCGAGTTCATTCTTAACTGAATTGGTTAGCACATTGGACTTGTATTCGGGAGGACGACTTTTCAGACCCGCGCCCGGCTATCCAGATTTAGGTTTTCCGTGATTTCCCCAAATCGCTTCAGGTAAATGCAGGGACGGCTCCTTTGAAAGGCCACGGTCGATTCCCTTCCCCATCCTTGACACAATCCGAGCTTGTTCACCGCCTCTAATGACCTCAATGTCAACGAGATCATTTTTGTTTGGTTATTAGTTCGTCGCTATTATTCGCAAATATAAAAATACTACATTTTTGAAATGATCCAGTATGTGGTAAAACTTAGCCACTCTGTTGAACTACTGTAGTCTGAAACATAATTCAGTTGTTGGACATAAAGATCAGTTCTTCATATTCCATTCAAGAGAATGTGGAGTATTATTGATTTACAAGATTTACTTTGTAGTATAGTGTAGTATATTCCTAGATTCCTCACTTAAAGTTGGTTCTAGAAACTTTGTAAGTAGCTGTATCACACATTGCCGAAAAACTATATAAATGGATCCAAGTGAGCCACACGTAATCAATCAATAACTGATATTTGTTCACATGAGGTATTATGTAAGCATATTTTTTTATTCTTTAGTTTATATTCCTTTGAAAGCCATTACAGTAGTTTCACATTCTAAAATATCGCATATACATGTCTCTGATGTGCTAGTTAACAAATGTACGTACCACTTCCTCTGAGGTATCTTCAACAGAGGCGATAACAGAAACAAACAGTTAGCAAACTGCTTTGTTTTTAAGAGAATTAACACTTATTAGGGTTAGTGTTTCAGGGTATTTCAGCATATTCTTTAGCAGTATGATGATGGCACTTTATGGTCTTCTTTTCGAAACAGCAGAGTAGTTGAGCTTTGATACATGCATCAAGTACACTGAGGTGACAAAAGTCATCGGATAGCGATAGGCACATATACAGGTGATAGTATCATGTACACAAGGTATAAAAGGTGTCATACATTGGCTTCCTGTCATTTTTACTCAAATGATTCATGCGAAAAGGTGTCCGACGTGATTATGGCCGCACGAAGGGAATTACCAGACTCTGAAGCGGAATGGTAGTTGGAGCTAGACGCATAGGACATGCCTTCGGAAATCCATAGGAAATTCAACATTCCGAGATCCACAGTGTCAAGAGTGTGCCTTCACTTAAAGACCGAAAGCAGTGGCGTTTACGCAGAGTTGTCAGTGCTAACAGACAAGCAACACTGCTTGAAATAACCGCAGAAATCAATGTGGGACGTACGACGAGCACATCCATTAGAACAGTGAGGCTAAACTAGGCGTTAATCGGCTATGGCAGCAGACGACCGACGCGAGTGCCTTTGCTAACAGCATGATATCACCTGCAGCACCTCTTTGAGCTCGTGACTATATCGGTTGGACTTTAGACGACTGAAAAACCGTGGTCTGGTCAGACGAGTCGCTATTCCAAAGTTAATGGTAGGATTTGAGTGTGGTGCAGACCCCACGAAGCCATTGACCCAGGTTGTCAAAAAGGCAATATGCACGCTGGTGGTGGCTCCATAATGGCGTGGGCTGTGTTTACATAGAATGGACTGGATCCTCTGGTCCAAATTAACCGATCATTGGCCGTTTACAGCCATTAATGGACTTCATGTTCCCAAACAACGATGGGATTTTTATGGATGGTAATGTGCCATGTCATAGAGCCACGTTTGTTCGCAATTGGTTTGAGGAACATTCTGCACAATTCGGTGGAATGATTTGGCCATCCAGATTGGCCGACATGAATCCTATCAAATATTTGTGCGACATAATCGAGAGGTCAGTTTGTGCACAAAATCCTGCACCGATAACACTTCCGCAATTATGAACGGCTGTAGAGCCAGCATGGCTCAATATTTCTGCAGGGGACTTCTAATGACTTATAGAATCCTTGCAACGTCGAGTTCCTGCACTCACGGGGCAAAAGGAGGCCCAACGTGATGTTAGAAGGCATCCCATGACTTTTTTCACCTCAGTGTAATTTACGCTCTAATTCCTGCAAAAATCTATGTAATCATACTCTTTAGTAGTTTGTATATTTTCATTTCGTAAAAAGCTTTGCTGTGGCCATGGTGGTCTAGCAGGTAGAGCACTAGACTCCGACCTTGGAAGTCCTAGGTTCAGTCCCGGATTGGGTCCCGGATATTTCCTCATTCCAGTGCCTACAGAACAGCCCCACGTCCACTCAGCCGGCTATCCAATAAACACTGGGGATCTTCCCTGGGGGTAAAAACGAGGCCAGGGCGATGTGCCCACCACCACTCTCCCGCTCCTCGTGTTGCAGCAAAGAAAGAATGCACTCTCAAGTGTAGTCAAGCCAATAATTTGATCATGGGCCTGAGCCACAGACTTTTAATCTAAAATTTTTTTGATATAGTCGATAAAAAGAATGTTTGTTTTGTAGAGGGTAGTATGCGGTAAAACTAAAGAAAGGAAGGGTAAGGTATTATATCATCTATAACAAAGTCATTACAGACGCAGCACAAGCTCGGATTCTGTGAACAGGGAAGGAAATAAGTCAAATACTTTTCAAAGTAAGACCTCTGTTTCACCTTAACAACCTTAAAGCCCGGAAAATATATATCTGGACGTTCAGAACGGATTTGAACCAAACTTATCCCGACTGCGACTCCAGCACTTCAATCACTACGCTGCCTCACTCAGTCTACATCTATGCTTTGCAAAACACTTTGAAGCAAATAGCAGAGGGTGCTTCCCACTGACCCATATATTAGAGTTCTTCCTCTTCTAGTCTCATATGGAGCGCAGAATAATAACTGTTTAAATGCCGCTGTGTACACTGTGATTAATCTAATCTTCGTGGTCGCTATGGGAGCGATACATAGAGCGTTGTAGCTTACTCTTAAATTCTTCACTTAAAACTGTTTCTGGAACCTTCGTAAATAGCCCTTCGCGGGGTAGACGGCATCTATCTTCGTGTGACAGTTCATGCTGCCCTTCTTTGTATACAGTCAGTACCCCTTGTTAATCATTGTTTGGCAAGTCCACGAGTGCATGCTGCATCCTCCCTACCAAGAGAGCCTCAATTCAGTTACAAATTTGGCTTGATGCCGCATATGATGCTACTTTCGTTAATAAGTGTTGGTGTAATAGTGAGCCAAATGCTATTCGAATGATATCTATTTTATTGCCTCGATCCATGGTTTTCAGGACGTCGTGGGACAAAAACGAGAGTTGGATTTTGCATGACTGAAGTTTTCAGAATCATTATAGCTCATTACGTCGGAACGCAGAATATGTTCTGAAATTCTACAATAGACTGGTGTCAACGATATTGGACAATAGTTTAATGGATCCTTTCTTTCACCCTTCTTGTATATGGGTGTAAACTGTGCTTCCTTACAGCAACTGGGCAGTGTGCTGATCAAGGTTTCTACTGTACATTATAGTTAAAAAGAGGCCAAAAACTGTGTGTAAAGATTGACTGGAATTCCATACGACCCTAGAACTTTGTTGAATTTTAGCAGTTTCGGCTGTTTTTGATGACCAACGACACAAATCTCTATATCTTTGCAGTAGTGCGATAATTAAACTGGGGAAGTACCCTTAGATTTTATTTGTGAACGAACATTTGAAATCTGAGCGTTGCTGATTTTGGTTTGTTACACTTGAATTCATCTTCCATAAAATCCATGAGCCTCTGGGCATTAACATTGGTGCCAATAACGTGCCTTAACATATAAACACAAATTCTTTGGGCTTTGTGAGATGTCTTTTGATAAGCTTCTGATATGTCTGTCTTTGAAGGCTCTTTTGACAGTCAAACACATTTCATTTGGTATCTGTCTATACACCAATCCTTTGTTTTACATCTGCTTTGCAGTAGTCACTCCTTTAAGAAATTTCTTTACAGACACTCAGACATATCGTAATGGTGCATGTCTCGAATTTAGTAATAAGCGAGTCTGAGTGAAGGTGGGCGTGGCTAAGTAGTTCAGCACAGTGACAGCAGTATACGAGCCAGCACTGACAAAGTGTGCGCGGAATTCCCAGGAACTTGTCACCCAAGACTGCACCTGATGGCTACTACTAGGTGCTGCCAAATAATGTCACCATTTCCATTATACTACAACTACAGTTGTGTGATGTAAAAAAACTACTGTCATTCATGTGTAGCTAATCAATTGCATCACTTTCGAACATTTACTGTGTTATAAGAACTGTCTAACTAATTTTTATATCCTGTAAATGTCAATTATTTTTTACTTTTTACTTGTGTAACATTTTTTGTATGATCTAATTTGAATGCAAAAGGGAATGTTCGTGAGAGTACCTGCAAGAAGCACTGTTTGTTCTTGAACACTAAATCTTATTGTCTTTGTTTTTATAACAGTCGTGTAGCTGTTGGAGTGTGAGACCTGCCTGTACTCCCTCCCTTCCTCCTCCTCCATCTCCCCCTCTCCACCTCCTCCTCCCCTCCCTTATATTCCAATTCCTTCATGTATAAATGGCGGAAAATTAAAAATCAGAGAGGGGATGTTGTCCTACTGGTTGAGGCATATGATAATAACCTGCATGGTTGCCAGATTTCCTGTGTTTATTTATGACTCTTATCAGTAGAATTTATTACCCAAGAAGACTGGTCCTATGTCACTCCTAGCTTTATCGTTATAGTTTTGGATCCAAAGTGGCTGCCAGATGTTTTTCCAATGTAGTCATACCTCAGTTAGCATAATTTATGACAAAATACGACAACCACAATGAAAAAATTAGCACCCAAAGTAAGCTCGACACTATGACATTATAGTGGACACAGCCAAGTGTAAAACTGTAGGAAAATTTAAAAAATCCAAGCGAGATTGCATGATGTGTTTATGGAGGAACCTTGCTGTGCTCCTCAAGACATGCATGTAGCAGTATGGTGCTAAGAACATGCTGCAGCTCACACACAAAGCATTGCTAAATTGCTCTGTTGAAGAGAATAGACAAATTACACTGACAGCTTATGATTCCATGTTTAACAAATACCACAGGCATTTTTCTATGCGGTCACACTGAACCACATGTTGTAGTAGGAAGGAAGGGAACAATTAAATTTTTATTTAAAACAAACAAACTGTAGGATGGTGTCACCTACGGTCCGCGTGAAGCCTGCTTCGGCGGTGTATTCGTAGGCCCCAACGCTTCACTGCTGGCTGAGCATTGGCAACCACCTCCCCTCACACACTGTCCTGTGCGTACTACAAGCACTGCTACGTAACTGTTGTGCTAGGGAGGGATCGCCGAAGGCTGCTGTTGGCAATGCACCTGTATAAATGCATATCAGTGCTTCCATCCTACACCAGCAGCTGAAAAGCAACTTCGAGCTAGCTACTGCCGAAACTCGCGCCACCCAGTCCTGCAGCCGAGCCTCGTGAGATGCTTCTGTACATGTTATTACAATGAAACGATTGGCTATGCTGATGGCTACCAAGGAAGTTCTGACTTTGATCACTGTCATTTGTATTTCTCTTAAATTCATTTTTTCGCAACACATCTAATGTGAAATATGTATTAAACAAGTAAGTATAACAGAGCACCATATCAGTAAGCAATCGTGAGTTGCTGAGCAAATATAACGTGACACACTCGATAGCAGTTGGCTAAAATGTATACGGAACGGTCAAACGAAAAAGAGACAGATGGAAAAACTGTTCAGTATTTCAAAAGTAATCGCCATAACTGTTAGTAAATTTAGCCCGCTGTGAGACAAGGTGGTCAGTACCTTCACGGAAAAATAATTGTGGTTGCCTACAGAACCACGATTGTCCCAGGTGTGCACCTCTTCGTCCGAGGCAAATTGACGATCATGAATGTCTTTCTTCCAAAAATATTGAAATCGCACCGAGAGGGATTGGAACTGTAAGGAGAATGCGTAAAGACTTCTGCAATGTAGTCGAAACAGCCTTGGCAACACATCCGCCATACAGTCTCGATCCCTCTCCATGCGATTTCAATGTTTTTAGAGCCCTGAAGAAAAACATCCATGGCTGTCGATTTGCTTCGGATGAAGAGTGCACGCCTAATCATTGCTCCATAGGCAATTGCAAAAAATTTTCCATGAAGGCATTGACTATCTTGGCTTACAGTTGGATAAAAGTATTAACAATTTTGAAATACTGAACATTTTACTTAATTTTTCCCATTGTCTCATTAGCGTTCGACTACCCCTTACATATGATATTTCTTTACTTAAAACACAGTATGGTCTACAGCACTAACCACACACACACAATTTTGAGCTGCAGAGCAAAGGACACCACATTCGATAGTGGCTGACTCATACGACCGCGGAGGTCAAAGGCCTCTGATAAGGGGCGCTAGACTTCACTTGTTCATTAAACATGTCTTTTCTATCCCCCAGCATCGTCATCAGCTTCCACAGGGAACAGCTTTACGGAACTCAGTGTTCTGGCTAAACGCACGCTTATACTTCGATAACGATGTATAACGCTTAACAAAACAAAGTCTAATTACAAAACATTGCCACTGAACAGCTGCTATACTTCAGAAACAACTGGAACAAAACTATTACGTGTACAACTAAGGCGTAATTGAGACGGCATAGCCACGTGAAAATTCCTATAACATGGACTTTTTCGCAATTAGGAACTATACAAATGTATATATTATAACAATGGAAGCTTCATATGGCTTACCCAGACGACACTTAGTCTACACGAAGATTGTATCGAAAATCAGTTGCGTAACACAGATTTTATCCTCTTATCAATTGTGCATTGTATAGTAACCTCCCTCGTTTAAGGTAGTAACAGTTCTGGACTATCTAGTGTATTTTGTGTTCTAAATAAGATCTGTACATACACAGAAATGGGACGAAATAGCATATTACCCCATATAACAGTCCCAAAGTCACGTGGATTTCGTTTAATTGCCAGAACATGTAGCAAAATGGTTCAAATGGCTCTGAGCACTATGGGACTTAACATCTGAGGTCATCAGTCCCCTAGAAGTTAGAACTAATTAAACTTAACTAACCTAATGACATCACACACATCCATGCCCGAGGCAGGATTCGAACCTGCGACCGTAGCGGTCGCGCGGTTCCAGACTGAAGCGCGTAGAACCGCTTGGCCACACCGGCCGGCAGAACACGTAGCAGATGTATTAAAGAAACTGTCTACACTACGCTTGTCAGTCCTCTTCTATAGTACTGCAGCGTGGTATGGAATCGCTACCAGATGAAACTGATGTTTCTTTAGAAAGAAGGACAAGGACGGCCGGTGTGGCCGTGCGGTTCTAGGCGCTTCAGTCTTGAACCGCGTGACCGCTACGGTCGCAGGTTCGAATCCTGCCTCGGGCATGGGTGCGTGTGATGTCCTTAGGTTAGTTAGGTTTAAGTAATTCTAAGTTCTAGGGGACTGATGACCACAGATGTTAAGTCCCATAGTGCTCAGAGCCATTTGAACAAGACCAATTTACCTCCTCATACTTATCTAATTTGCACTTGCGCCACCCAGTCTACTATTTACTATAGCAAACACTGGAAGCCAGACATACAGTACGATTGTAATAAACCGATTCCACGTATTACAGTAACGACAACACGTAACACATCACAAACGTCACAAGTAATTAATAATATACGAAAAACGCACTTGAAAATTGTAATCAATATCCGAAATCTGTCATGCAGGTGATAAATAAAATTAAAATCTTGACTGAAAATACAAAAAAATTATTCCATAAATAAGCCCATAACTTATATCGCGTTCCGAAGACGGAGAAAGTCTCGCTATTAACGTATCTTAGGAAATTTGTGGTGAGTCCTATGGGACTAAACTGCTGAGGTCATCGGTCCCTAGGCTTATACACTGCTTAATCTAACTTTAACTTACCCTAAGGACAACACACACACCCATGCCCGAGGGAGGATTCGAACCTCCTACGGGAGGAGCCACGCGAATCGTGGCAAGGCGCCTGAGACCGCGTGGCTATCCCGCGCGGGGCTAATTTTACGTTAGAGCCTGTAAAGTGACGTGTCCACGGGATTTGCAACCGTTTACCTGGGGCGCAGATCAGTCTGAGAGTTGTTCAGACATCACATATGGAAATCCCGGGCTGGTTTCTCATCTCTGCTACGTAAATGGCATTCCGTGCACTTTAAGTGTTTCGTTTTTGAGGGAGTGTAGCGTAATATTCTCAGTGATTCTCTTTTAATCCTATCACGATGCAACAGCAGCATTCCATTAGACAGAAAGCTGCAGCGGCCTGAACCGCTACAACTATACACGAAATTCACTGCCTCATGAGATTTCCTCTCTCCGCTCTACGAGGTGCGGCTAGAAAAAAACCGGACTGATGCTGGAAAAAACATTTATTTACAATTATTTACAATTTCATGTTATCTCCTTCAATGTACTCTCCTCCTCGGTCTCTACACCGCTCCATACGAATTTTCCACTGTTCATAGCAATGCTGCAGATCATTTTCGGTAAGTCCATACATTACTTCCGTCGCTTTTTCTTTTACTGCTTCAACAGTCTCAAATCTAGTTCCTTTCAAAGCTGACTTGACTTTAGGGAAAAGAAAAAAGTCACAGGGGGCCAAATCAGGTGAGTAGGGTGGATGATCTAAGATGGGAATGTTGTGTTTTGCCAAAAACGTCTTCACTGACAACGCACTGTGAGCTGGGGCATTGTCTTGGTGAAGGATCCATGACTTTTTTCTCCACAAATCGTTCCGTTTTCTCCGTACTCGCTCACGTAGGGTAGCCAGGACGCTAATGTAGTAATGCTGATTCACTCTTTGTCCCTCTGGTACCCAATCAATGTGCACAATCCCTTTGATGTCAAAAAAAAAAAAACAATCATCATTGCCTTGAATTTCGATTTTGACATTCGTGCTTTTTTTTGTCGTGGAGAACCAGGAGTTTACCAATGCATCGATTGGCGTTTAGTTTCGGGATCGTAAGTAAAAAACCACGATTCATCGCAAGTAATAACATTTTGTAAGAAGGTGGGATCACTTTCAATGTTTTCCAGGATGTCAGAACAAATCATTCTTCGGCGTTCCTTCTGTTCAATTGTGAGACACTTTGGAACCATTTTTGAACACACTTTGTTCATGTTGAAACTTTCATGAAGAATCTGCCTAACACTTTCCTTGTCAACTCCTGTTAACTCAGACACTGCTCTGATTGTTAGACGGCGATCTTGTCGAACAAGTTTACCGATTTTTTCAATGTTTGCATCAGTTTTTGCTGACAATGGTCTGCCAGTGCGAGTGTCATCACTGGTGTCTTCGCGGCCATCTTTAAATCGTTTAAACCACTCAAACACTTGTGTTCGCGATAAACAATCATCGCCGTACACTTGTTGTAACATTACAAACGTTTCACTTGCAGATTTTCCTAGTTTGAAACAAAATTTGATGTTAACACGCTGTTCTTTCTGTACACTCAACATTTTCCGACGCACAGACAAAACGTCAACTACTTAAAACAGACGCCACGGGCAGACTGAGTGCAGGAGGCAGATGAAACTCCAGCAGTAGGCGGAGCGAGAGTCACGTGACAGGCCACGCCACTTTCAGCCTTATTGCATTCGTTTTATTGTTTCACCAGTACTAGTCCGATTTTTTTCTAGCCACACCTCGTATCAACATGAGGCGCACACCGACAAGCAAACAATACAAAAAATAGAGGTTAAATGAATACTGATACTTCGAGAACGATGGATGGCATTTAACAAAACCAATTCTAATTACCAAGTATTACAAAAATGTGTCTACCTCATACAGGGATCATTGACTGACGGGTGACCGAGCGAGGTGGTGCAGTGGTTAGCACACTGGACTCGCTTTCGGGAGGACAACGGTTTAAACCCGTCTCCGGCCATCCTGATTTTGGTTTTCCGTGACTTACCTAAATCGTTTCAGGAAAATGCCAGGATGGTTCCTTTGAAAGGGCACGGCCAGCCGCTGTGGACGAGCAGTTCTAGGCACTTCAGCCTGGAACCGCGTAACTGCTACGGTCGCAGGTTCGAATCCTGCCTCGGGCATGGATGTGTGTGATGTCCTTAGATTAGCTAGGTTTAAGTAGTTCTAAGTTCTAGGGGGCTGATGACCTCAGATGTTAAGTCTCATAGTGCTCAGAGCCATTTGAACCATTTTTGAAACGGCACGGCCGATTTCCTTCCCAATCCTTCAGTCCTTCCCTAATCCGAGCTTGTGCTCCGTCTCTAATGACCTCGTTGGCGACGGGACGTTAAACACTAATCTCCTCCTCCTGATGGGTGAAGTGACCGTGTTACAAAATGTGTAATGTGTGGAGTTCTGGGGCACAGATCCGTATTCTTTACTACACAGCACATTTAAAACAAAATGTGTGTTAGTGAATGCCTTTTCCTTACAAGAATTGAAATAAGCCATCCCTCACTTTATTATTTACAATGCATTGCCACCCTGGCACTGATTCCTTTAGTTATACAATCAGTAATGACTCCATTTTTAGGAAAGGGGGCAACGCTGACACAAAGGTGTTTGAACAAAGACTGTATTACTGAAAAGTATGGGAACTACAGAACAGTCAGACCGATGACAGCCAGATGTTAGTAGGGGTACTTCAACACAATACCATTGCTTTTCAGCGTTTAATACACATACACAGTCTTCTACAGTGCTAAAAACAACACCATCAACTTGCATTTTTAGTCCTTGCTGTGTGATATTGTTAAGAGATTTAGATCAGAACTACACAGTTCACTATCACTTCATACAAGTTCCTTGTGATGTGTGCTTTTTGAGTTCGTTAGATATAAGGTGAACATCAACAAAAGCAAAACGAGAATAATGGAATGTAGTCGAATTAAATCGGGTGATGCTGCGGGAATTAGAGGGTTGGGTTGGGTTGTTTGGGGGAAGAGACCAAACAGCGAGGTCATCGGTCTCATCGGATTAGGGAAGGATGGGGAAGGAAGTCGGCCGTGCCCTTTCAAAGGAACCGTCCCAGCATTTGCCTGGAGCGATTTAGGGAAATCACGGAAAACCTAAATCAGGATGGCCGGCGGCGGGATTGAACCGCTGTCCTCCCGAATGCGAGTCCAGTGTGCTACCACTGCGCCACCTCGCTCGGTTGCGGGAATTAGATTAGGAAATGAGGCGCTTAAAGTAGTAAATGAGTATTGCTATTTGGGGAGCAAAATAATTGATGATGGTCGAAGTAGAAAGATGATAAAATGTAGACTGGCAATGGCAAGGAAAGCATTTCTGAAGAAGAGAAATTTATTAACATTGGGTATAGATTTAAATTTAAGTGTCAGGAAGTCGTTTCTGAAAGTATTTGTATGGAGTGTGGCCATGTATGGAAGTGAAACATGGACGATAAATAGTTTATAATAGAAGCTTTCGAAATGTGGTGCTACAGAAGAATGCTGAAGATTAGATGGGTAGATGACATAACTAAGGAGGAGGTATTGAATAGAATTGAAGAGAAGAGAAATTTGTGGCACAACTTGACTAGAAGAAGGGATCGGTTGGTAGGGCATATTCTGAGGAAAGGGATCACCAATTTAGTATCGGAGGGCAGCGTGGAGGGTAAAAATCGCAGAAGGAGACCAAGAGATGAATACACTAAACAGATTCAGGAGGATGTAGGTTGCAGTAGGTACTGGGTGATGAAGAAGCTTGCACAGGATAGCGTAGCATGGAGAGCTGCATCAAACCAGTCTCTGGACTGAAGACCACAACAACAACAGGGGGATGGTGTTCTAGGAATAATGGGCATCAATGACCTACTTTCAATTCTATTTTTAGCCTATGACGTACCTTTATTTCCTGTGACAGGACCTTCACCCAGGAAATTCAAAACAGTAACCCACTCCATCACACCAGCCTGATATGAGCAATCATGATTGGTTCACAGTAACTGGAGTGGGGAGGTGGTCGGGGCCTCACATGTGTATATACATCTACCAAGCCCCAACAGTTCATCCATCTAGTTATGCCTTTCCGCTGTAATTTATGTTACTAATTTCAGGAACAAGGCTGTGCAGGGTCGCCGGCGGAGGTGGCCGAGCGGTTCTAGGCGCTTTAGTCTGGAACCGCGCGATCGCTACGGTCGCAGGTTCGAATCCTGCCTCGGGCATGGATGTGTGTGATGTCTTTAGGTTAGTTAGGTTTAAGCAGTTCTAAGTTCTACGGGACTGATGACCTTAGTAGTTAAGTCCCATAGTGCTCAGAGCCATTTGAACCATTTTTTTTATGTCCAGGTTCTCTGATAATAACCACACATCAAAGCACTCGTCAGTTGTCTCAGTTTCATGGCTCTGAGCACTATGGGACTCAACCGCTGTGGTTATCAGTCCCCTAGAACTTAGAACTACTTAAACCTAACTAACCTAAGGACATCATACACATCCATGCCCGAGGCAGGATTCGAACCTGCGAACGTAGCAGTCGCACGGTTCCGGACTGCGCGCCTAGAACCGCGAGACCACCGCGGCCGGCGTCTCAGTTTCATCCATAATAACTGAAGAATGTTTAGCACTTGTAGTGAGATATGAAGACACTTTCCATTACATCACAATAGTGATCAGTTGCAGTTATCAGGTCCCCTAATGCATTCAAAATATCTGAGATGTTGGACACTTCCGAGCACGTGATTATGAGGTTACTTGCAGTATTACTTTCTAAATTTGGTAGGCCATTTTTTGCTGTTCCTAGTTACATGCAGTTACATACTGTATGTGTAAGCAAAATGTATCAAAAAGCGATGATTTTTTAAGCCATTACATTATTTTTTAATGTTAATTTCAATAGAAATACAATCTTAACTTTCCCCTTTTGGGGTAGAGTGCAACAGCATGCATACAAAACACACAGGTTACTTATCGTACTGCACAAGAATGATTACAAATCACTGATTATGTGTGAAAAATCTTTGAACTAGTCTACACTCTCTATATTATTTTCTCAAAAAAATCGTCTTAGTTCTCTTAAACCTGTATCAAAGCCATCCGTATAATAAAGCGATCATCCATGCTAAGTTAACTTTCGATGTTACCAGTTGGTTGGCATCTACCCCATTTCTTTTTTTCTTTTCTTTTTTTAGTTGTTGTATATATTCGCTTGGTAGGTTTTACTGTTCGGTTCAAATGGCTCTGAGCACTATCGGACTTAACATCTGAGGTCATCAGTCGCCTAGAACTTAGAACTACTTAAACCTAAGTAGGCTAATGACATCAGACACATCCATGGCCGAGGCAGGATTCGAACCAGCGACCGTAGCGGTCGCGCGGTTCCAGACTGAAGCGCCTAGAACCGCTCGACCACAACGGCCGGCTTTTACTGTTCGCTTAGGAGTGACACCTTGCATTAAAAAAAAAGACACTGTGGTTAATATTTTAATAGATAAACACTACTAAATTTCCTCCCTAAATAGATGTTTTGGTGTGTAGAGTAACACTATGTGTACAGAAACCACATGCATGATGCTTGTTGTAATTTCCAAGTATGGTTATAGATCTCTGATTGCAAGTACAAAAATTCAATCCTACATCCAAAAAAGAAACTCTATCTACTATTTATCAAAATACACTGCTGGCCACCGTAAATGCAATACCAAGAAAGACAAGAGATAGCACAACAAAATTTGTTTTGTAGATAACATATTGACCAAGTATCAAATGATTACGTTTACAGATGTCAGTGACATGTGGTTTCTGCCAGAATCAGTAGCCAGAGTAGCCGCCATTGTTGGAGATCACCGCTGCCACACGTCTCGGCATTGAGTCAAAGAGACGTTGGATGTGTTCCTGGGGTACAGCAGCCCAAGCAGCTTCCACACGTTGCCAAAGATCATCTGGTGTGGCAGCTGGGGATGTAATCTGGGTCACTCGTTGAGCAACCATGGACCACATGTTTTCTATCGGCGAAAGATCCGGAGAGCGAGCCGGCCAGGGAAGCAATTCAATCTGGTTATTGACGAAGAACCTTTGGACAATGCGTGCCACGTGTGGTCGCGCATTATCCTGTTGAAATATGGCTATGGCCGAGCCCTGAAGGTAAGGAAGGACAACTGGCTCCAGCACCTCGGATATGTAGCGCCGGCTATTTAAAGTACCGGCAATGCGTACTAGAGGCGTGCGAGAGTAATATCCAATACCGCCCCATACCATAATACCCGGTGCAAGACCAGTGTGGCGGTGCATAATGCAGCTGTCCAGCATCCTCTCTCCACGGTGTCTCCACACTTGAATCCGACCATCGTGGTGCTGCAGACAGAAGCGTGCCTCGTCAGTAAAGACAACGTCATTCCATTCTGCCGTCCACATCCGTCTGTCATCACACCATTGACGACGGAGACGTCTGTGGTTCTGCGTCAATGGTAGACGAAGCAATGGACGTCTTGCGGACAGACCACTCTGCTGTAAACGGCGTCGAATGGTACGCGCAGACACTGGATGATGCGTTACAGACGCAATGTGCTGTGCTATGGTTCGGGATGTCACTGAGCGATCCGTCACTGCCATGCGCACAATTTGCCTATCAGCACGTGCAGTGGTGCACCGAGGTGAATGCGATCGACCACGTCGGTCCGTCGTACCCTCCTGCATCCAACGGTCACATATCCGCATTACAGTTGTTTGGTTTCGTCCAACACGACTAGCGATTTCTCTGTATGATAATCCACAATCTCGGTAAGCCACTATCCTTCCTCTGTCGAACTCGGATACTTGATCAAAATATGTTCGCTGTTGTCTACGAGGCATAACTGATCGTCTTGTGAAACAACCACAAGGTAAACACACGTGCCGAACGTAGGTTGGTTGGTTGGTTGGTTGGGGAAGGAGACCAGACAGCGTGGTCATCGGTCAGCTGATGCCGAACGTACACTCGTCGAAATCGCCAAGCCTTAAATGGCGCTATGAGGTGGCGCCACAGGCGCGCGTGATGTGCGTCTGCGCTGAAATTCTAATCAGTTGCATATCTCATCGCTGCAAACTCGTGGTGTAAATTTCACTTGATTGGGATGCTTCCTTCAGGGTGTTGCATTTACGGTGGCCAGCAGTGTACATCATACTTTGAGTATAAAAAACATATGTAGCGGTACTGACCTAACTTTGTTATTCTGTAGCAGAAAAAAACAGACATGGCTCACATATTGGCATTACTGGTATAAATCACAGGTCAAGCCAACACTTGTCAATGAGCTTCGTTTGATTTTTGTACTATGGAACGCTATTCATTCTGAATATGGCTATTCTCAGTGTTTCATGCTGTAAGTCAGAACACATTTATGCATCTCTCACGCTATGATAGTAAAGTGCGATTACACCTCACACATAAAAGTAATACAGAGGAATCTAGTAATATGCATGACTGGAAATTGAACATATTGTAACTTTTTGAGAACAATATTCAATTTATTACTCTCACATATTCAAACTTATTAATACATGGTTACTTGTCTTTCATTACAATCATTTACCATACAGCAATATTTATAAAATCATTGTTTGTTGCACATGTTAAATTTAGCTAGTATGTGATCATGTTAACATATGACTATGCAGTCATGTAACTCAATGTCCACTTATATTTTATGTCGCTATACGAAGTCCACTATGTAGTTGGAAGCGTTTTTAATTCTGTTGGTTAACTGATATATTCTGTGTATTGCAAAACACACTACATCATACACACTGTGTATCTTTGTAACACTTGGTTTTTTAAAAATATGCTCAGTGTAGTCTCTTCATCAAGTAGTTTCTGTGCTATACCACTGAACAGTGTTACTGTTGAGGCAGTAGCATGACTACTGCTGTTGGTAGCACCGCTGCTGTACAAAAAGTTGATGTTCGCCTTTTGAGCGGTGTATTCTGTGGTGAGTCAACTCTCGATGTATGACAGATTCTTCCAAAAGTGTCTCCACCCAATTTGATTGAAACAAACCATTTCTACTTTTCTGCACATTCTATAGCTTAGTTGCAGTAGCAAACTTGGCTTTTGGCACTATTCCATCATTGACCCATTTTGATCTGGAAGTGGTCAAATAAAATGTACTTGTGAACAGCAACATTGCTCTCACAGCTAACTAGATGGGTAAACTGGTGGGCTTTGGTAGGTTTATTTACACATGTAAATCACCCAGCACCTCCCACTTCAGTCTGTCTACTAATCACAAATGGCCCAAATCAGCCTAGCGTGGCGAGGGGTGCTACTGTTTTTAATTCCCTGGATGTTGGTTCTGTCACAGCAAATAAAAAAGTACGTCATAGGCTAAAAATAGACTTGGAAGTAGGCTTTGATCACCATCATTCCTAGGACACCATCCCTCTGACCTACTTTATTATTCACATCACAAGGTACTTCTTTCCAGAAAATGTTAAACTGTATACTGCTGGCCTAAATATCATAACAATGTTACTCAGCAATGAATAGATCTGGCAACAATGCAGGCTGCCCTTATACTCGCACAGAAACACTACAAAAAGTGTGTCATGAACCAGCTTCTATGCTTAAAGAGATGGTTTCTGGAGCATGTCAATAATGTGCTCTGTTTTCCCTGCAATGTTGTGGCAAGCCGTGGTTGAGTGTGTCGCTCCTTTCACGTGATATTTTGAAGGGAAAATGATTAAATTAAAGAAGAAACTCAAAATTAGTAATTTAGAGTTCTAAACTATTATGGTTCACTTTTCATTTTCAGCAGCAACTGTTAATATACAAAAATAGTAGTGCACAACCTTGATTAATCATTTTACACATTTTATGAAACATTGCCATCACTTCTGTACTTGTCTCATTATTTTACTTGAAATATGCACTTTTTTTTTTACATCGCCGACATTCTATCCCAAATGTTAACTTTCTAACTACTTTGTTTGCAGTCTCATGTCATCTGCTGTCACTCCCTTCACTGCTACCATCCGACTCACACTGACTTAGCTTCTCACAAGGGAACCTCCCCATCGCACCCCCCTCAGATTTAGTTATAAGTTGGCACAGTGGATAGGCCTTGAAAAACTGAACACAGATCAATCGAGAAGACAGGAAGAAGTTGTGTGGAACTATGAAAAAACTAAGCAAAATATACAAACTGAGTAGTCCATGTGCAAGATAGGCAACATCTAGGAGAGTTCGAGTTCAGGAGCGCCGTGGTCCTGTGGTTAGCGTGAGCAACTGCGGAACGAGAGGTTCTTGGTTCAAATCTTCCCTAGAGTGAAAAGTTTACTTTCTTTATTTTCGCAAAGATATGATCTGTCCGTTCGTTCATTGACGTCTCTGTTCACTATAATAAGTTTAGTGTCTGTGTTTTGCGATCGGATCGCAAAACCGTGCGATTAGTAGCCGAAAGGACGTGCCTGTCCAATGGAAACCGAAAACATTTGATCGCAAGGTCATAGGTCAACCGATTGCTCCACAGGAAAACACGTCTGATATATTCTATACGACACTGGTGACGGCAAGTGCGGCACATGACAGGAATATGTTGTCGACCCACCTAACTTGTACACTTGGTGAATGGGTAAAAAGACTCTTCTACCTTGCCCAATTTAGGTTTTCTTGTGGATGTGATAATCACTCCCAAAAAAGTGTGAAAACATAAGAGTTTGTCACATAAACTGCAACAAATGAATGCAACAGTTTCACAGTCGCACAGTTTTGTCTGTGCTCTGTCAAAACATATTTCCGTGTGTAGACCGTCAAATCCTGCATATGTCCAAGCAAATCTGAACATGTCCTGGAATTTTGGAGAGCAAAGTTGATTATATGTGAGTGCCTGAACTTTGATAATTGTCTGAAAATAAAAAATTAAAATTTTCTCCCGAGGGAAGACTTGAACCAAGGACGTATCGTTCCGCAGCTGCACACACTAACCAAGGGACCACGGCGCTCATGGGTTTACACGCACCTGGATGTTGCATATCTTACACATGGACTACTCAGTTTGTATATTTTGCTTATTTTTTCATAGTTCCACACAACTTCTTCCTGTTTTCTCGATTGATCTGTGTTCAGTTTTTCAAGGCCTATCCACTGTGCCAACTTATTACTAATTCTGAGGGGGGTGCGATGGGGAGGTTCCCTTGTCAGCAGCATGAATGTACCTACTTGTGTTGCACCCTGTGATCAAATGATGAGAATGGGGGATTGACAGCAACACAACATGCACCTTTCTCATGATTGTCAGAGAAGTGCAGTACCCTTCTACACTATTCCTTCTCTTTAAGATACTTCGATAAATAAGCAGCTACATCAAAGAAGCACCAAGTCCAGGGGAGAGTTTAGATCTTCATTTGCATATAAAGGATTTTAATCATCTGTACATTAATAAAAATGTGAGGTGACATCTGAGGGCCCAGAAGATACCGTCATCTTACATACTCTCCCCTTAAAACAAAAAGAAATTTATATTCAGTGAAATATTTCAACGGCAGCCGCATTAGGGCATTGAAATTAATCAATGATGCAAGTTCAATGTTTGTGCCAGCATCGCCCGTACGGTCATGTTTCTCAGCTGACCCAAATTCCCAACTCATTATATGCCAATGCGGTGTTCCTGTAAGGGTGCCCCTTGCTCACAACAGGACCTGTATTCCCGTGAAAGGAAATGAAACCTGGTGCGCATCTGCACTGAAAGTATCATGTTTGACTGTGAAGCCTGCAGAAATGTTGCATCTACAGGGCGTTCATTTTAACTGAAGACATTGAAATATCTCGAAAACTGCACATCAGATGAGAAAAGTTATGATTCCAATTTGTTTGTCTCGGTGAACGGTGGGGATATCCAACAATACCACACTCGACCTGCCACCCCACCCTATGCGTGTGTCGAGGGGCGGCAACTTTGAAATCTTCAATGGGGACCCCCCCCCCCCCCCCCCCCCGTTTTTTATTGCAGATTACGATTCTAAGGCAAAATGTCCTCATGTCCTCTGCAGATGGGGACCAAACGTCGGATTTTAAAGTGAAATCCCTTCGACCACGGCGTAATAGCCCGGAATATTTTATTAATTGTGAGACAACACATTATATCAACTATTGTCTGATCACTTGTTTCATCAGCTTTGGTACAGGATGATACAAAGATGTGTGTGCTTTATGCCCTGACTAATAAAGATTTCTTCCCATACTCGTAAACTAAATTGTGGTCAGTTTCCAGATAATACTTTATGCATTTTTCCTACAGTTTTAATACCTGTTTTGATAAATATTCTACTGTCACACTTAGCTATTCCATTTCACATTGTGTGGCGAAATGAGCACTGTATCGTTTGAGAGATACAGAGGCGAGTCAGTGTGCTGGGACTTACCCCAGTTCACTGCTAGTAGCGCCACGTCACCATAACGCGTCTGTGCGTAGCACGCGAGTATGGCACCATAATTAAGAATGAAACTAAAAGTTAAAGTTGCTTTATCAAACTTTGTCAACATATGCTTTAGTATAATAATGATTAAACTGTCAAGTATCAGACTGATTAGGTCAATATTTTACCTAAATACATCGTCTTAAGAAAAAAAACGTGGCGCTAAATAATAAAACTAGGAAGCCAGAAATTGGTCATAATCTGCAGATGTATGTCAAAATTAATTGGTACAAGTCCCAACGTGATTAAAGCAATATTTTGGTCAGAATCCACATTTTTAAGAAAAATTGAAGGCACTAAATATTAGACTTAGAAATGTGAAAATTTGTATGACGCTGCAGTTGAATATAAAAACAATAACTATGTGACCCCATTAAGCTACCTCTAATAATTTTCGAGTAATTTCCTGAAAACTAAATTTGGAACAAAAACGTCCTTATTTGTAGTAGATCTGTCGTATTAATGGTAGAAAGTTTTGGTTACAGCACGTGATGAAACATATTGAATAAGTTTTAGAACCTTGATGTTAATAACAAATACAAGGTCTCTTAAGGTTGTAGTTCATAGGTCATGTTCTACTGTCAGTTCCGTTCTAAAAATTCCAGAAGGCAAAGTTTTAATGCAGGCAAGCTAAACCTTTTTCTGTGATTATAACCAACTTACCTACATGCTTGCAAAAGTTACGAAGATTCTAAGTTGATTCATAACATTGTTATTAAATATTGTGTGTACGAGAAAGCGGCCGTTTAGAGACTGCTACCATGTGCATAATGTGGATGACAGCAGGCGTTCCCTTGGCCGTCCGCTGTGCAACATATATAAATACAGCCAGAGAGGCAAGACTAGGCTTCACTTCACACACAGCCATCGTAATATCCGCGTCATTCAAATGCCAGTGTGTTTGCTGCTTTGGATGACGTCAAAGACTATGCTGTTGGCATAGTAACCCAGTCAATAGAGACAAAAAAAAAAATTCGAATACTGGAAATAGTTCGTGTAGTCAGAAATCTCTGTACAGTGGTAGGAGGGAGTGTGACGAACAATATAATAAAAATCCTGACTGATGAGGGATGAGTGAGGGCTAGAGAAGCATTTGAAGGCCGCTTTTGTACGTTTTTCTCGAATAATTCGAAAATCGGACCTCCAGCAAAAATGCATCCCAGTACAAAATTTAACTACATTAAATTTCCTACAAGGTCCTGCTCATTTTTTCTGTAGGACTAATGGCTTGCACATAGCATCTCATGCATAGTTTATGAAGGCTACGTATATCATTGTGGGTTGCATAAAATGACAGTCGTAGGTGCAGCTGAATCAACATGTGTGATTAATGTGGACCACTTGTTCTTCTTCTCCTTCTCCGTCTTCCTCACACTAATCACGGTCTCTTAAACCAACAGGCAGACTCGACAAAAAAATCAGCAGTGACATTGACAGGTACATAAACGACTTCGAAGCCAATGTCCTGAAAAGTGCCCAAGTAAAAAGGTTACCATAAGTTATCTTGGCACTCATGAGAAAGTGGAGGACTTTATGAACAGTATACACCTTTATATGATGACCATACAAATAACACCGAAATTTGGCGAAAGTCCAAACAATGAACAGCGCTTCTAATTCTGTTGCTGAGTAGTTCTACTTCAATTTGGGCAAAATCCTGTTGGCAAAGACAATGGTTCTACGTGCTGGTTAATTAACAGCTTATAATTTCTGAAATAATTCTACACCAATCCTATCCGGGAGCTGTCATTTGAAATATAAATAAGTAATGGATATATGGATGAGACAGTATACAGGATTTCAGTAAGACATCCTTAATTGCAACAAATTTCCTGCTGGGTCATCCCAAATTTAAGCTATCTGTCCATGAACAAAGAAGTGTATTTACTAAGATAGGGTTATGCAGGAAAGGCTCTTGTCTCTTTCTTATTTCTCAGACATAGAAAACTTTGAATTGCTCTTAGCTTAGCAGGGTCAGGTTGGATTCCATCTCCAGAGATAATGTAATCTAAAAGTACATCACCTACATAAAAATTTGGCCTGTTCCACAGGACTGCACCTAAGCCAAAATCAAGGGAACAAATAAATACTGCAGCAGGTACATTGAGCCCAAAAGGCGGTCTATAATAATAATAACGCCACCCAAAACATAGAAAGCTGTATATTTCCTACAGCACTCAGGTAACTGCTCTTGCCAGTATGTTGTAGTAAAATCCAAGTTAGACATCACTTCTACTCCAAAGAACTTCGAAGTAGTTGTTTCAAATTTTCTGGCTGATCACCCTCAAGCAAGACAATAATGTTAAACTGTCTTATATCCAGAACCATTCTTATACTTCCATTTTCCTTGGCTAACTATTATAATGGGGCTATTGTAGCAACTTGTGATCCATTCTACGACACTAAGATCAAGCATTTTTTGAATTTTTTTCGAACACCAATGGCAGTGGGTAAGGCCTGACAAAAAACTGTTTATGCACTCTAAATCATTAAGGGAATCATTTTAACTGTACCTGGATCACTCGAAAATACTTGCTGATATTTATGCAGCAAACATGACGATCTTTCTTTGTGACCCATCATTTCCATCCCCTCAACTTTTGCATTGATGGTTGATCCACAATAAATTTCAAATTGGATGAAAAATACGGTGCATTTCCCAATGTTTTGGGACTTTTTCTGGCTCACTGTACACACATCGCTCAATTTCTGCTTCTACAATTTCTACTTCCAAGTACTCTGATTAATCATTATGGGGCAACAATTATTCACACCACTGAGAATTCGATTACTGTCTTCCACATCTTCCCAATCACAAGTTACTAACGCTTCTTCTTTGACTATATTGACGATTTCCAAACTTTTTTCCAATCTTCGTAACACTATCTTCACATATGTCAAGGCCTTCTTCCACAAATCGCAAACACAACGATCCACTTTCCTCTTCCATAACACAATTTTTCGACTGCCGAACCGTAACTCCACACTTCCATTGCTCAAATCTAGCCTTCCTTTATTCACTTTTAAATAAAGGATGCCCAATATAACATCAGCATTAAGGTCTTCAATGACTTACAACCTTAATTCAAATTCTGTCTGTTGACATTCCCAACTATTTCGACCTGCTCAGTCACTTCAACATATTTCTTGATAAATGCGCCTCTCAACTTCACCTTTGGAATTGGTTCTGTCACACATGACTTAATAGCTTCAAAATCTTCCTCAGAGCATCCTTGAAATCACTGTTGCCTCACTCGGAGAGTCTACAGTCATTACCAGTTCAATATTACCAAATTTTAGGACATAGAACAGAGTTCTTTATAGGTTCGTTCTCTTCCAACAAATCATCTTGAATTCCTTCACTATACAGAGTGTTTATAAAAAAAAATGTTTTCTTTCAGCCATATTATTCGACACCCTATGAATCACTATGTTTACATGCGACATATCTTCCTAAAGACGAAAAGTGAATTTCGAAAACAATTTTTCACTGTCGTGGTTACAAGGTAAAGTCTGAAGCGGATTTGCCAGCCCAGTTAAGTATGACGCCTGGAGACCAGCTGTTACAGTTTTGATTTAGTCAGTACAATCGCTATTTCTCTTCAGCTAGACGAGGTATAAACAGATTTAGTCTAATATTTCTGCTTATAGTCCACTGTACAAAAAGCCAGTCCGTCAATATTAACGAAAATTTTTAAAAACAAGACGGAAGTCAAGCCCTAGTATTTTTTAAAACCGGTTGCGTTTACATGGGAGCGAAAATCGATTGCGGAATTGGAAAACCGGCAACTAGAAGTGCATTTCCAGAATTGATTTTGAAGCGTTTACATGACCACCCAGAAGCGCTATTGGGAAGCCGGTTTACGAAATCCGGTTTTGTGAGTCTCATGTAAGTGGGGTGAATGGTTAGTAACTTTTTCGTTTGGTTCTATATAGTCTCGTATATCGTCTTTAGAAGTTGTATCATGGACGAAGTAGTATAGTAAGAGAAGACATCAGCGTCAAGGACTCCAAGTCTGTGTGACTGAATCCACAAACCAACCAACCAATCAATCATTGTTTTGCAACTGGCCCTCTATACTCTCATGTTTGCATCTCTGTAAACTTTTGTGTTCTTCAGTGTTTCCATTGCAAGTTTGGATTGAAATGACTATTAAAAGATTTCGTTCCCATGTTTGAATCAATTATTGAGACTTTATCATTGTGTTTATATGCAGCTGGGACATGAGATCGCATTTGTACATTACTGTTGTGACAATTCTTATTGTCCACTATTGAGGCCTGTTGTTATTGTAATGATTGTTTCCTCGAAAACCATATCCCTTCCTCGTCCAGTCATTGTTAAGTCTATCCCACCTACTGCGATGATTCCTATTCTAGATCTGCTGATTTCCTGGATGGAAATTCCGTTGTGACAATTTAAAACGTCTTTCTGGCTGAAATCATTTCCTGTTATCATTAATATTACTACTACTTCCACTGTGATTGTACAAATCCTACAGCGAAGAAATAAATTGTTCCATAAGGCCTTTTCTACTTGTAACGGGAATCGACTGTAAGAGCTCCTGCAACTCTCGAATCAATATAACCATCAAATCCTCGAGTTACAGTGACTGGGATGAAAGTAAATTCTTTCGGTGATAATGGTTTTAAAAATGCTAATTATGAACTCTGAATATTTCAGCCATCTCTTTAAGCCGTTGACTTCGTGATCAGAATCTTTCTTGAAGCTTCAGTTTAAATTCCGCTACCGTATGGTAATTTTAAGCCACAGACATTGTCTAGAGATTCGTGTAGCCATCTAGATAATTGTGGATGAAATCAACCATCCTATCTTCCATCCAGTTTGATGCACATACACTGGTGAACTGATTTGTCTATACTATTGGTTGAACTCTTCCATCACTCTCACTTTTTAAGTACTGCAAGCCATGGATGAAGGCACTCAGGTAGATCCAGTATTTCTCGACTTCCGAAAAGCATTTGACTCAGTACCACATCTATTATCAAAATTGCAGTAGTATGGGGTATCATGCGATGTTTGTGACTGGACTGAGGGTTTTTTGGTAGGAAGGACGCAGCGAGTCATTTTGGATGAAGAGTCGTTGACAGATGTAGCATTGAACACTTACCAGAACGAAATAAAAGTAGTAGCCTTTGACTGTCATATCAATGAGTCACAGTTGGAATTGACCAACTCATACAAATACCTTGGTGTAAGACTATGTGGGGTTATGACATGGGATGATAAGACAGGCTCAGTCGTGGGTAAAGCACCTGACAGAATTTGGTTTATTGGTAGAATATTACGGTAATGCAATCAGTCTTACAAAGTAAATTACTTACGAATCACTCGTGTGACCCACCCTAGAATGTTGCATAAGTGTTTGGCATTTGTACCAACGGGGCTAACAGGCGATATTGAACATGTAAAGATAAGGACAGCATGAATGGTCACAGGTTTTTTGAGCTGTGGGAGAGTGTCACAGAATTTCTGAAGAAACTGAATTGACAGACTCTTGAAGTTACACGCAAACTACCGGAAGGAAGGCTACTTACGAAGTTTCAAGAACTGGCATTAAATGATGACTCTAGGAATATACTAAAAATCCCTACGTATTGCTGATGTAGGGTTTGTGAGGAGAAGATTAGTATGGAGGCAATGAAACAATCATTCTTCCTGCACTCCATGAGTGAATGGAATGGGAAATAACCCTAATAACTGGTACAACGGACTGTATCCTCTTCCATGTATTTCAAGCTGTTTGCAGTCTATACATGCAAATGTAGTGCAGCTACCAAATGGTATTCTTGTCACTTGTCGCCAATAATCTGGTGTTGCATTTCTCTCAGTTTCTCTGATCCAGCGTTTCTCAATCGTTGTGTCACGACACATTAGTAGGTCGTGAGATTTTTGATGTCTTCTAATCTACCACAGATAAAAAATCTGGAACACAAAACATTTATTGCCAAATTATTATAGTGATTATACAGATTTAAACACGTATCAGACCAAAATATTTATATATTTTTTGCATTCAGCTCTAAATCAAGTAATCCCTCCTTCCATGAATAATCTCCACTAAAAATATTCCATCTTCGGCGGCGGGTAGCATCCTTTGATACTTTCTAGGCGCGGCCGCTGTTATCTTTGATTCTTTGTCGGCTCACGGCTGTATCTTGCAACATTTTGCCACTAGAAGGCTCTAATCGAGTTTCTAACCGCAGAAAACGTGCATCTAATTGAAATCCATAGGAGAATGAAAAATATGTGCACGCTGATGATAGTATTGCCTGACAAATAATTTTCATTGAATAATAAATGAGACAGACAAAAGTAAAGACAACGTTTTAACATTTTCTTTGGAAATTTTGAAGCGTTTCATGCGGCAGTGAATGATACACTACTGAAAAAAAGTTAGTAAACCCTTTTAGAGGTTTCCAGTTCACTCAAGATGTATTTTTGGAACAGTTCATATGGAGTACATGAAATGATTACATTTACACATCGATAGCACAAGCAGTTCTGAGGTACAAGGTATCTACCCATGCTGAAACACCCGTATTAGTACATGGTGTAGCCTCCATGGGCGGCAGTGCAGGCACTGACTCTGAAATCCAGTCGATTGTACAGATGGCGAATGCTGTCCTGGGATACGTTATGCCATGCCTGCTCGACCTCACGTACCTCTGTGAGAGTTGTGGCTTATGAATCGCACAAGCCACTTCTAGTCCCATCATATGCCACACATACTCGATTGGAGTTGTTTAAATGTTATTCAAGTTCTAACTTTTAGAGGTCAAACAATTTCCATTTACGTCAATCCCTGGAATCTTAACAGCTTTTAGTGGGCCAAGAAAGAAGTAGACCAATTGTATTGTTATAACCTCAGTAAAAACGTAATATTCATTAAAGTAAGTGGATGAATGAAGATAGCAAACTTCTGTCATTATTTTAGTTAAATGATGGAACTCTTAATAACGTAAAAAGTGGTACAGAAACAAAAAAATATCAGCACTATTATACTACTGTGTTAAAACTAAAACATTGTTAAAATGCGAAGTTTTATCTTCCATGTGAAGCAAACCACCCAGTAAGTATTAAAATTTCAGAAAATCTGCCATGAAAATAGTTACAAATTTATTAACACGATCAAAACTTTTTGTACGCAGCTGAAAAGCAAAATACGAACTTGTGAGAGATATTAGAGGTAAATATTCTTTTAATAAAGGCACGTGAGTTTTACATGTGGAACAATTCTTTAAACAGGTACAAGTGAGCATTATATTGTAACGCTGGTTGAGTACCCGGCGTTGCCAGGGTACGTATCTGTTCCAATCTTCGTTAGTTCATCTCCTCCTCCCCCTTCTCTCTGTCCACCACCTTCACCTGACCACCTCTCAGTATCACCAACTTATCACTCTCACCCCAATAGCAGGCTGGTGATTCTTATCTCCATAGTATAACTTTCCAGATGTATCTATCAAGTTTGCTTGAAATCGATCTAGGGGTTTAGGATCATTTTACCCGCGACTTTGACAGTGAACGCGCATAGTACTGTATCTAATTTCGCAGTTTTGTTTTCAGGCAGCTCAATTTTCATGACGTCATGTCTCCTGAACAATGTGTCGTACAATGATATAATTTTGCAGATACGTTCAGTGGCAACTATTTATTCACAACCGATACAAAAGAGTTACATGTCTGCACTTGTTACTGTTCTTCAAAGTAGTCACCAGCGTTGTGTAGAACCCGTTGCCAGCGATGTGGAAGGCGTAGTATACCGTTAGCGGAGCCTGTTCTATTGATGGTGCGAATGGAGCAGCGTACTAACTGTCGAATCTCCGGAACAGTTCTGAAGCGAATGCTACGAAGTGGTTCCTTCATCTTCGGAATCAAATCAAAGTCACAAGGACTTAAGTGCGAGGAGTATGGTGGATGGTACAGTACTTCCCAGTCCCATCGACCGAACAGAGCAGCCACAGCTTGCGCTGTATGCGCCCGCGCATTGTCGTGCAAAATGATGGGTGGGTTGCGCAGAAAGTGTCGCCGCTTCTTTCGCAAAGCTGGTCGCAGGTGATGCTCCAAAAACGAACACTAATACTGTGCATTGACGGTCTGCCGTGGAGGAACGTAATGCGTTAGGATAACACCATCACAATCGTACACGACAATCACCATAACTTTAGACCGCTCCATTCGCACCATCGACAGAAAAGGCTCTGCTAACGGTATACTACGCCTTCCACATCGCTGGCATCATGTTCTACACAACGCTGCTGACTACTTTGGAGGACAGTAACAGGTGCAAACACGTAACTCTTTTGTATCGGTTGTGAATAAATAGTTGCCACTATTTAAGTTCCAACCCTCGTATGTGAATACTATCTGCAATACGTCGTGAACACAGTTTCTGGTAATAACGTAATAAATTAAAATGTCATGTCTGATGCAGCAGGTTTATTGCATGAAGCGCGAAACTGTAGTAAGTGAAAAACTGTGCTTTCATCATTTTGTGGGGTTTGTCACCAAGAAAAAGTTTAGTAAGTGTTTGAAATTACGTGGGAACCTTGTTGCAAGTCACCGAGTGTTCTCATTCTCAAATATTAGACTGATAAAGTCTGGCTATTTGCGCGTTATGGGCTGCATTACTTTTTCACCCCCAGCCCTTTTGACAGGTACCCTTACAGATATTCTTTCCACACTGAAAATGATGTGTGTACCAAGTTTGGTTCAAATTGATCCAGCAGTTTAGGAGGCGATGTATGTACATCCATTTTTGTAATACGTATGGATGTTATGGACTGTAGTACACTGCTCTGTAAACCTTAAGGGCGAGGTATATACATAACGTAACGTAACGCATTAACTACTCGGCGGAAATAAAGCGCGGCAGCATGTTACCAGAGGTCTTCCAGTCGTGCACAAAAAGTTGACGTCTCATGGCGCAAGGCCAAATGGGAGCTGGCCCACAACACGAGGCACTTGAAGAACCACGGGAAAAGACAGTGTGCGCCAATCTGCAAGCAGTTAAAAGTGCACTGTGGTGGTGTTCTTCATTAGAACGGGGCCAGGAGACAACATTTTCATGAATTCACAAGGGGAAGCAAGAATCATCATGAAACTGGAAGGAGGATGAAGTATGATGACTGTAGCCCTGGAGTTTGGTACCGCTCCCAGCATTGTTTCAGGCACATGGGGAGCATTCCAAACCAGAGGCACTGTTGCGCAAAGGGCAGAACGTGGTCACAAGCACGGGCATCTACAGCACCACATGGCCTCTACACTGTGCAACGGGCAAGAAGGGACCAACGTCAAACAGCTGGTGCAATTACAACCATATTGTGCAATCTCACACTCCTCAGTGGCAGGGCGACTGCATGTGGGTGGTCTCTACCCATTATCAGTGTGTTGCATTCTGTCGACACCTGCACTGCACATTGGTAGCACCGTTTGGAATGGTGTGAAGAGCATAGCTACTGGACCAACAGAGGAGTAGGGTCGCATGGTCTTCTCGGATGACAGTAGATTCAGTCTGGTTGGTGATGAGCAGCTGCACATAATGCGCCCAGGAACATTGCTGAACATGATCGGTTCGGTTGCCCAGTTACTATGGTGTGGGGGGGCACAATAATATATTGAGTGTACTGACTTATAAATTACTGAACACAGTACCCTCAAAAGTCAATCTTATTGAGACAGTGTATTCCTTCCCCGCGTGTATCACGTTTGGTTGAAATCGATCTAGGAGTTTACGAGCTTTCAAACCACAACTTCATTTTTATGAATGACAATGGGCGACCGCACCAAACAGAGCAGGTGGAGCAGATCTTGAAATGACAGGATATTCGGGATATGGAATGGCCTGTAAGTTCTCTTGATGCCTCAGAACATGTCCTACCAGCCAATCCCTTCTTCTAGTACCCTTCTATTTATGATTGTAGAAATATATTTTTGCAGGTTTCATGATCAATGCTTATTTCATATCAATTCACCCCACATTTGGGTTGAAAGGCCTTTGCATAAGATTGAACCCATCATTTTATCATCAAGGCCAAACATTAATATAACTATCTTCATAAAAGTCGACTATCGTGCCTAATGATGGTCTCCAAACCAAGTAGAGGTTCCAAGTTAGGGGAGTGGCAGTAGCTCTAGTGATTTGATTCCTCACATTTCCTGCCAATAATTTATATCTTATGAGTGTGCTTATAAATTAACACATCCTGTAGGGCAGGGCCAGCCACAAAGTGCCAAAATTCACACATCCAGTGTATGTAGGTCATGGATGGGCCAACGTCCAGGCTGTCTCAGCTTTACTTGGTTCTTCCCAGAATAATTGGTACTGCGCAACATTTCATTTAGTACTGCAGTGAGGTGTTTATCAGCCGACACAACTCTCTTCAGTTCAGCAGAATCGTGGTGTCAGCACTGTTAACTTTTACTATTTGTTCGCGATATGAAGGCGTTTCAGGCCTGCTGACTGTTTGCATGAAAGAAGTAGTCTAGCGATCTATTGTCACAAGCCTTTAAAATGAATGAGAATGACAGGAGAGAGGGATGATAATTCTGATACATATTATGCGTCACATAAGCGACAGGTACTCCAAATTTGCTATGAAAGGACCTCTACATTGCATTCCTCAGGTAATTTCCACATTTGCATAATGAGGATGAAAAAGTGCTACAATATATGTAAGTAAATGATGTTTTTTTTTTTATTATGAAACTATGTCTGTCACAATTATGTAGTAACATGAGTGTGAAAATCTGTGAAACTGTCTGCGTCTCTCTGTATGGTGACAATTTGTACCAGATGAAAATTAAATGTCTTCAGTCAGCCAAAAATAATTCAGTTATACAAAAAAAATTTTTTTTAAAAAATCTATGTTGTTGAGAAATGTGAAATATAATACCAAGTCATACACAGTGTGCCTGCATTGCTATTTAAATGTGGCGCATTTGCAGTTTCCCCCTTCTCACGCACTGACAGCATTGCATGGTTGTGTGTGAAATGTGCCAGCCAGGCTGAGTGCTGTAGCACTCGTGCCATGGCATGGCCCACAAGCCAAATTCACGGCCACCCCTGCTGCAGGGCAAGATGAACTTAGGCGAAACCTTGAATGCAGTGAATTTTCACTGCCTGTCTTAGTGTAAAAGATATATTAAAGGAAATAATCATAAAACAATAAAACTAAGTCAAAAACATCACAAGTCAATCAGTGAGAAAACAAGAATTAATTGTTCACTATGATTCACTATTAAATATACTCCTTCACAGTTTTGGTAAGAGCCCAGATAACACACAAAACATTAAAATAACTGCCACACATATTGTCCCTTAAATTGGTCATAGAGTTCTAGAAAACAAAAGCCATGCTTTCCTGTCAAGATATACATTCCAGTCTGAGAAACTGTGTCACACTCCTAACAGCACACCACAACAGACACATGCCAGCACATCTTCCCACCAGATGAAGCCTGACCACACCATTTGAAATAATGCATTACGGAAGGTCAATAAACGAAACAACATATTCCACATTGCTGAGTGTTAAACGAAACTTATCTGGACATCACATTTTATGTATCTGAAATACCTATAAACTGTGTAACTTCTGCATTGTAGGTATAGTAGATTTTGGGTAAGAAAATGTCCAAAAGATGACTTACTTTCACTGTTTTCATTCACTAAAGGCATCATATCCTGGGGTAACAAGTCAATAAGGAATGAAGTGTTTGTTGCTAAAAAGTGTGTATTATGGATAACATGTGGTATCCTCTCCAAACATTCTCACAAACAGCACTTGGAACAGGTGGGCACACTGACAACAGCCTCACACTACATTTATTCTTTTAGATGTTTGTTGTCAATGATAAATCACAATTCCAAAATGTAATCATTAACAGTTGTAACAGAAAGAAAATAACTTACATTATTCCAGTTTGACGTTGTTGTTGTTGTGGTCTTCAGTCCTGAGACTGGTTTGATGAAGCTCTCCATGCTACTCTATCCTGTGCAAGCTTCTTCATCTCCCAGTACCTACTGCAACCTACATCCTTCTGAATCTGCTTAGTGTATTCATCTCTTGGTCTCCCTCTACGATTTTTACCCTCCACGCTGCCCTCCAATACTAAACTGGTGATCCCTTGATGCCTCAGGACATGTCCTACCAACCGATCCCTTCTTCTAGTCAAGTTGTGCCACAAACTTCTCTTCTCCCCAATCCTATTCAATACCTCCTCATTAGTTACGTGATCTACCCACCTAATCTTCAACATTCTTCTGTAGCACCACATTTCGAAAGCTTCTACTCTCTTCTTGTCCAAACTATTTATTGACCATGTTACACTTCCATACATGGCTACACTCCATACAAATACTTTCAGAAACGACACTTAAATCTATACTCGATGTTAACAAATTTCTCTTCTTCAGAAACGCTTTCCTTGCCATTGCCAGTCTACATTTTATATCCTCTCTATTTTGACCATCATCAGTTATTTTGCTCCCCAAATAGCAAAACTCCTTTGCTACTTTAAGTGTCTCATTTCCAAATCTAATTCCCTCAGCATCACCCGACTTAATTCGACTACATTCCATTATCCTCGTTTTGCTTTTGTTGATGTTCATCTTATATCCTCCTTTCAAGACACTGTAAAATTCCGTTCAACTGCTCTTCCAAGTCCTTTGCTGTCTCTGACAGAATTACAATGTCATCGGCGAACCTCCAAGTTTTTATTTCTTCTCCCTTGATTTTAATACCTACTCCAAATTTTTCTTTTGTTTCCTTTACTGCTTGCTCAATATACAGATTAAATAACATCAGGGACAGGCTACAACCCTGTCTCACTCCCTTCCCAACCACTGCTTCCCTTTCATGACCCTCGACTCTTATAACTGCCGTTTGGTTTCTGTACAAATTGTAAATAGCCTTTCGCTCCCTAGCCAAAAAGTCTTCACTTCCTTACTCAGTGCTACTAGATAATCAAATTCTGTTCAGACACACATTATAATCCTATCTGTTTCATAATGCCTACTCCATTTAGGAATTTCAGATAAATTTCATAAGTTACATGCAGAGTTACATACAAATTATTACATTAGTAAGTATAGTTTAAGATTAATTTAAGAGACCATCATGTAATTAGTCAACATGTTACCATATTTTTCACTGAGAAAGTGTCTTACATTCATAAATTGGCATATTCCACATCATAGCATGAGGTCACAATTGTGCTACAATAAACATCAATAAACATGCAAGTAATAGACCAGTCTTGTTGCTGAACGTGAGTGCAACAAGGAAATGGACTTGAAAGCTTATTCCACCATGAACAGTTACTATTAAATGGAAAGAAGCGTGTCTATATGTTCAGCACGTAATCTGGTTGTAGAGTTTCTGTGGCATGTGTCTAGCAATATTTCCAAACGACAGACAATGTCCAAGATCTTCAACATGTTTTCCTTGCTAAAGAATTTATTGAGCAGACTTAGTCAAGCAGAATTTAAATAAATGCATTGGCAAATGTTAAAATAAAACCTGTCTCTGTGTATTCTCTATACCCACATACCATTCCACTTCAGAAAATTTATCCCTTTTCTCTTACTTCAAGATCTCGAAAGTATGGCAACTTTGTCTATTTACAAGAAAAAATATGGCCCTCAGCATGCTACATTTTTTAACAATATAGAATGGAGCCTTACTTTTAGTAACGGTAAGATAAAAAGCTGATGTGAGGAACTAAAATGAACACACAATGCATTATAATACAACTGTTAAATCATTTCCCTAACAATTGTACTGTCATTGGTACTTGGTGAGTAATTGTGGTAAGGCTGGAGGATGTGTGTGTTATGTTCCCTGGATCATTTTTTTGGCTAACTGTAATTATGTGGAATGAGTCATTTAACATTCATACATAAATATGGCTGCAAGCTGACCATTTACAAATTTTTTAAATATTTATACCAATTATAAATAGTAGTTTCGACACACTGATTTCTACATCCTATATAAATATAAATTATTCTACAGAATGGAAGGAGTTGTCAAAAGTCCACCGTAATGTGAAATAATGAATGAAAATGGTTTCTTCTGGTGTTTTAATTATGTACAAAATTGTTCTTTTTGAACTGTAGCACATTATTTACAACACACTTCTTCAGGGAATACATATACTGTGAACAATTGTCAAACTGCACAACTCCACAAACATATCTACACAATGATCATGGATGAGGAGCACATATTATTCTTACAGCATGTTTTCAGAAATAAATTTTTTTTTCAAGGATGAGTGGTTTCAGAATAGTTTCCCATATGACATTACTGGATGAAAATATGCATAACATATTAACTTACTGATATGTCTCTTCAACATTTTCAAAGGTTCAGAGTGCAAATGAACTGAGTTCTTTTAGGAAACAAAAAAGTGTTTTTCCAATTTAATTTCTCATCATTGTGGATACTTAAAAATTTTAGTTTTCCACCCTAGTTATTTCCTCATTGTGGGCTATATTTACCATTGGCGTAGTTCCTTCTCTAAATCCTCGCACAAACGAAAAAATGGCTGACATCGAAATAAGTGTCCAAGGAATAGAAAAGAAACTGGAATCACTCAACAGAGGAAAGTCCACTGGACCTGACGGGATACCAATTCGATTCTACACAGAGTACGCGAAAGAACTTGCCCCCCTTCTAACAGCCGTGTGCCGCAAGTCTCTAGAGGAATGGAAGGTTCCAAATGATTGGAAAAGAGCACAGGTAGTCCCAGTCTTCAAGAAGGGTCGTTGAGCAGATGCGCAAAACTATAGACCTATATCTCTGACTTCGATCTGTTGTAGAATTTTAGAACATGTTTTTTGCTCGCGTATCATGTCGTTTTTGGAAACCCAGAATCTACTATGTAGGAATCAACATGGATTCCGGAAACAGCGATCGTGTGAGACCCAACTCGCTTTATTTGTTCATGAGACCCAGAAAATATTAGATACAGGCTCCCAGGTAGATGCTATTTTTCTTGACTTCCAGAAGGCGTTTGATACAGTTCCGCAGTCACCTGATAAACAAAGTAAGAGCCTACGGAATATCAGACCAGCTGTGTGGCTGGATTGAAGAGCTTTTAGCAAACAGAACACAGCATGTTGTTATCAATGGAGAGACGTCTACAGATGTTAAAGTAACCTCTGGCGTGCCACAGGGGAGTGTTATGGGACCATTGCTTTTCACAATATATATAAATGACCTAGTAGATAGTGTTGGAAGTTCCATGCGGCTTTTCGCGGATGATGCTGTAGTATACAAAGAAGTTGCAGCATTAGAAAATTGTAGCAAAATGCAGGAAGATCTGCAGCGGATATGCACTTGGTGCAGGGAGTGGCAACTGTCCCTTAACATAGACAAATGTAATGTATTGCGAATACATAGAAAGAAGGATCCTTTATTGTATGATTATATGATAGCGGAACAAACACTGGTAGCAGTTACTTCTGTAAAATATCTGGGAGTATGCGTGCGGAACGATTTGAAGTGGAATGATCATATTGGTAAGGTGGGTACCAGGTTGAGATTCATTGGGAGAGTGCTTAGAAAATGTAGTATATCAACAAAGGAGGTGGCTTACAAAACACTCGTTCAACCTATACTTCAGTATTGCTCATCAGTGTGGGATCCGTACCAGATCGGGTTGACGGAGGAGATAGAGAATATCCAAAGAAGAGCAGAGCATTTTGTCACAGGGTTATTTGGTAACCGTGATAGCGTTACGGAAATGTTTAATAAACTCAAGTGGCAGACTCTGCAAGAGAGGCGCTCTGCATCGCAGTGTAGCTTGCTCGCCAGGTTTCAAGAGGGTGCGTTTCTGGATGAGGTATTGAATATATTGCTTCCCCCTACTTATACCTCCCAAGGAGATCACGAATGTAAAATTAGAGAGATTAGAGCGCGCACGGAGGCCTTCAGTCAGTCATTCTTCCCGCGAACCATACGCGACAGGAACAGGAAAGGGAGGTAATGACAGTGGCACGTAAAGTGCCCTCCGCCACACACCGTTGGGTGGCTTGCGGAGTATAAATGTAGATGTAGATGTGCAGAACCAAATATGTTGAGCCTTTTTTAAATTTAGGCGAAGATGATTTGCAGGAAACTACAAAATAATATTTTTAAGAAGAGTTACCATTTCTTCTGTTGCTGTATGCTTATCTGGATTGATTACAATACTGATGAAATCTGCAAAAAGAATTAATTCTGTTTCTTGTTGGTTAGACAAGTCATATACAAATATGAGAAATAGTGAACCTAAGATTGAAGCTTGCGGATCCCCATATGTAATTTCTCCCATGAGAATAATCTGCCATTTAAATTGGTTAAATTTTTATGTACAACCTTCTGTATTCTTTTGGTTAGATACAACACTATTAATTGATTGACTATTCCATGAAGTCCATAAAACATCAATTTATTCAGGAGGATATTGTGATTCACACAGTCAAATGCCTTACATAGGCCACAGGCAATACCAACCAGTGCTACTTTATTGTTTAATGCTTGCAAAAATTGGTGAGAGAAGTGTGAGATCCAAATATGATTTATTAAGGATATTATTGACACTCAGAAGGAATATGTTTCACAAGGAACAGAATTGATTGGGCTTCTCGTAAACTATTAATAGCAACTCAAAAATAAACTGACGAGTAAAATGTTCTTTGGCTGGTTGGGAGCATTCTATTTAAGAAAATTGGTAGAAAATGTAGAAAATACATCTCCTGCTCCGAAAAAAATTGTCAGCAATGCAGAACTACTGAAGGATGAATATTAATCGCTGAAACGTCCATGACAGAATTTGACTAATACAGTTTTCTGGATTGAGAGAATAATGTATTCCTATTATGTGGAAGAAAGTCACTTGCATAGCAGCCTCCAATAGTTCGATTATCCAAGACAGGATGGTGGTTTCTGAAGTCACACTGGAAGCAGTGCCAGAGTTCAAAGGGGCACCTCTTAAACTTGGTTGTTTTCTATACAGCTTCAGCATGCAACACTGTGGTATAAATGAGAGTTTGCTTAATTTTTATTAATTTATTTTTCTGAGGGGAGAGAGCAAAATTCTTACCCTTCAGGCACTTGTGACCAAGAGAGGTGGCAGAGCCATTGACACACTGGACTCTCATTCAGGAGGAATTGGGTTCAAATCATTTGGCCATACATATTGAGGTTTTTTTTTTTGCAGTTTATCTAAATTGATTGAGACGAATACTGGGATTGTACCATTGAAAAGTACCTGGACAATTCATTTCCCTATCTAAACTTGTGTTCTACCTCCAATGACCTAATCCTTTTCTGCCACATCCCTACAGCCAATAAGCAGCCTATTGGGAACACACATTACTGTGTAAAAATACTTTGCTGTTATTTGCACTTTCCCTTGACACTAAAAGTACCAGACTTCGCTGTACCCCTAGTAGACCATGTGGGTAATTTTTTACCCACAGTAGGAAACCACTGTTTCATTCATATTTGGGTGGTGTTTTGAATTTTTCCATGATGACCATATGTTCAGGAAGACTGAAGTGTAACCAAGAGTAATTTGGTCTCTAAAATCAATAGCACACCATCAAATATAAATTTTCAGAAGCAAACTTTTTTTAAATTTTGAATTACACAGTATTTAATCAGTTATCATTAAAGTAACTACGTAAAACAATGTTACAATATTTTTCTCTATAAAAAGATTGGAACAGAGTCAAAACATACTGTTGATGTGAGTAATAATAATATTTTTACTTGTACAGAGAAATAAAGGTAAGCACAAGTATTTCTGGAAGATTATAAAATGCAGCAGGTGACTAAAATGCTCTACATGTTTTCTTGCTTATTGCAATCAGGGAACTGAAACATAAGAACACACAACTACAGTCTATATGTATAAATATTTGAAAATATTTAGGAAAAAAGAGTTGACAGAATTGTCTAACCTGCGATGGGCTCACAGTTCAGATATTTGATAAGAGTTTTTGCTTGGTAGCTTTGTCACACATACTTGTCATGCTTGAAGCATACATTTGATGTTTCATTTCCCTTTTGTTGTTTGCAGGAAACCTAAATTTGACAATGCCTTCTATTTTCACATAAGAAAGAAAGCCATACTGTGGACTGCCTGCTCGTTGGTTCAAAACTTGGGTAGCATGGTTCATGCTTACATTGTGCAAGAGGTAGGTCATCATCAGATGGATCAGATTCTGCTTCCTGTTCATATGATGTGACTAAATCACTGAAGTCAGCAGTTTCCACTGAAACAAAATTGTCATCCTCCTCCTCTGCATTTATCTCACTATTGGATACATCACTTAATTGCATCGGTGAAACGTTCTCCAGATAGTAGAGAATCTCTGCCTCTGTAAGGCCATGTCATCTGATCATCATAACTTCCACACTGCGAATTCATGAAAATAAACTGCATCTCACGTCGTTGGTGTCAGAACTGCCTCAGCCCACTAGGCCTGACCATAGACAAAGATATACTGACAGGAAATTTCTGCAAGGGCGATGCGCCACACATATGCTATCACCTAAGAGAGCAGTGCCTCAGGCAGCAATGTAGGAGGGGAGAGGCTTCCCCATTGTATAATATGTTACTCTGTGGCTTCCCTGTGTCACTCTGTAGGTCTGCAGGTCACTAATCCCTAGAAAACAGAAAGTTGTGCTGATGGAATTATTCGTATTTCACATTCTTTTTTGCACAGAATGTTGTAATATACTGCAGCACCTTGTAAATAGCATTGGGGCATGCACACAAACTATTTAGTGTCAGAAAACCAATGTTACTGATAGCAAATTGCATTAGGGTCAAAAATGACGCACATGGTACATCTCGTGTTAAGGAATAGCATGGAATACACCATATTCAAACATAGTACTGTAGTGCCCATGAATGCATACTTGCCATTATATACTCCATGTTGATTTCCACACATTAGCAGATTGAGTGGAGCAATTTTTAGAATCCAAAATATCTTTCCATGATTTCCTCTTGTTTCGTATAATAACCTGTTTCAATTTTGTACTTTTAATACAGAAAGAATCCACACCATAGTCCATTAAGAATTATCTGACTGTTGACATTTGACACTAGTCACTACAGTGTTGCTACATCAGCTGTTGGCTATCACTGTTATAGGTAACACACAAACACAGCAAGTCACTTCACAAATGCTGTTAACGTGTATCGCGAAGCAGTGTTGGAAGTGGCTGCTGCAAGATATGTTGGAAATGAGAGATGCTCTGTCAACAGCTGATTTTAAGTGACCAATAACTGAACTGTGGAAAGAGAAGTGTTTTCTAGCCCTGAATTTAAACTTGTGTCGTAAGTTAACTACAACCTTGTTATTTATAGTTTATCCGAGAAAGCTGTGGTCAACAGTCTGCGACAAAACTAAAATCACTATCACTTTGTTCATGACTATTAAGCTAACTTCTAAAGGCAACCTTAAGAGAGAAAAAGTTCAGTTTCAGCACCAAAGGCAAACTTATTTCTTGCTATCACTCATTAGCTGAAACTATCCTCTCACTGACCACATGAGCTGCCATTTTACCACAACTGATGAGCAGTCCTCACTGGCACTTTGTTTCAGATTATAGATGACTCAGGCGGATTCCAGACGAAAAAAGAATGATAGGAAGAAAAATAAGTGCAAATAAAAAAGTCAATATGATGATGAAAATGACGTAGCAAAGAATTACAAATAATAAAATCTTGCAGCAGTTGAGATGATTTGCACCTAGGAACTTTGGCAAGGCAGGTTAATATGCTAACCATTGAATTAAAGTACAACACTGAGTGGAGTAGTTATGTGTTTGGCTGTGATAACCAGTCACAATGATGAACTGTAGTCAGCCAAGTTTCATGCAATGTCATGTGAAGCTTATGTAATGTAAGCCGATCTCTGTGACTATGATAACTGCACGTGAGACACTGAATCGTATCTTGTGTGGAAGAAGTGTCCAGTAGTGTCTAGTTAGTGCTGTGTACAAAATGTGTGTTTTTCATTAGCACCGTTATATGCGTGTGTTGTTTTACTGTAGTTCATCACATATGACGAAATACGGGATAAAAGTGACAGACCAATGATTCGGGTCTCAAACACATCAAGAAAGAATGCCGGACAAGGAACTGGAAGGGAACTGATGAACTGTTATGGTAGTTTGGCAACAGCGAACGGTTCGGGCATGATGTTGAGCACTCTGATTGGAGGAAACCAATTCCAATGTGTGAATTGTAATCAGACTATACTTTCCCAGTGCTGCATGCTTGTAATTGATTGCAAAACAATGGTCTTCGTTTGACTAGGGCACTGGCTGCCTTTGTGGGCAACTCTAGGATGGATGGTTTTTCAGCAGCTCAACGTATCACACAGGTGATATAACAACTTTTTTTTAATTTTTGAAATTTAAAGAAATAGGCTGGAAGATTGAAATTTAAAGAAATAGGCTGGAAGATTGATGTTTAACAGCCTGTTGATGACAAGGTCATTCAAAAACTGCCCACAAGCTGGGATTAGACAAGGATGGTGACGTAAATTGTGTCATTTTCATGGGAACCATCCCAGCATTCACCTTAAGGAAACTGCAAAATCTAAATGTAGATGTTTGTATTGGAATTTTAACCTGCTCCTCACAACTCAAGCCCTGTGTTTTAACCACTGCACTACTGCATGTAATTAGTTGTACAGCAGCCAGTTAGTTTTACTGCAAGCTGACTGGACATCTCTCCATGTATCACAACTAAGAGATGTATCCATACAGGAAAATGGAACTGTATGAGATGGTAAACTGGTAAGACACTGGGCTTTCTCTCAGACAGGTGGTGGTTCAAATGCCCACCATGCGATGCAGATTGAGATTCTCTATGGTTTCCCTATAACATTTATGCTACATGCTACAATGGTTCTGTTCTTTTCACATTCCAGCCACAAATTCAGGTTCGTGCTACATCCATAATAGCTTTGTAAAAGAAATGGCACCGACTCTTAAGCTTTCTTCCTTCCTAGAATGCAGATTTTTAGCCGTCTCTAATGCAACAGCGTCTTATAGAGTACCAGAGCAGAAATAAGGATGAGGATATAGTTCATAGGCAAATGGCTTGATGTCAGTGTCCCACGAGTGCACAATTTAGGCAAGAGATCACATTCTTTATCAGACTAAGTGGAGTTCCCAGGCTTTACTGAAGATGTAGCCACTATCACAATTGATCAGTAATTCCTTATTCGAATGTTGATACATTCTTTAACCCTCTAACTACTCTGGATGTGTTAACACATGCGCCTTTGTACCTATCCCTGTGAGCTCTGAACGTGTTAACGCGCACCACCAGTCCTTCTACCTGGTACTCTGAACGTGTCTACGCGTGGCGTGTGTAAACTCGTTCAGAGCACACAGGGACAGGTACAAAGGTGCGCATGTTAAGGGGAGTTGGAATGCCGGAAAATGGAAAAAATTCACATTTTCAGTTTTTAACCTTATAACTTAATTTGAAATTTTCTGCTTAAAATGGTGCAAAATTTGTTAAGAAATTCCAATTGGAAGTATTTTTATTTAATTTTTCAAAATTACATGTGCGCCCAGCAAAGTTACCCATTTTGTGATTTGTACACATTTAAATCTTCGCATTTCCGAAAACATTACATATAGAAGGCTGTGGATTTCACTCTTCAGTTGTAGAATCTTTGATCCTTCCATAGGTACCATTGTTTTTACGACTAGCTGTGTTTATTGTTCAGTTTTTGATCTGTGAGTGTTTGTTTTGAGCCTCGAGTTTAGTTTGTCGCTCATTTGGAGTTTGTTATCTGTCTTGTTTTGACTTTCAGTGGTGAGTGCGTAGTTTCTACGATGCCTAGGAGTGCATCATTATTTAAAAAGCGAAAGTTTCGCGGTAATAGATTTACAAATAACGTTTGTTCAAGTGATTCTGCTTCAGCACCTGTTGATGCTGGTGAAAGTTCTGACGTTTGTACAGCTGAGATGTGTGAAGGAGACACGCCCACCAGTGCATCAAAAAAGAAGTTATCAAACTGTGCAAGTGAAATTACAGATGAAGCTTCTAATGAACAATATGTTTTAGTCGACTTTCCTGTTTTTACTGAGTTTATGAAGAAATGTTTGTGTTGTAATCTTTGTGGAGGTTCTTTTGATATGAACATAACAAACTCTATAGGACTTTCCTGCAAAATTGCTATAGTTTGTGCCAGTTGTGAAAATGAGACCTGTTTTTGGAGCTCTAAAACATGCAGTAGCAATTTGTTTGAGAGTAATATCAGGCTAATGTATGCAATGAGAGCAATTGGTAAAGGACATACTGCTGCTCAAACATTTTGTGCCATAATGAATCTTCCACCTCCACCTGCTAAAATTGACAATTACACTGAAGTGATAGGAGATGCTGTTCAGTCTGTAGCAGATTTATCAATGAAAGCTGCTGCCAGTGAAGCAAAATATATAAATGAAGGAAACCCAGATATCCCTGTTGCTTTTGATGGAACCTGGCAGAAAAGGGGTCACACATCCAAAAATGCTGTTGCTACTGTTACTAGTGTGGACAGCGGTAAAGTTTTGGACTATGAAGTGCTCACTAAACATTGTTACCATTGTGCATCTGGTAAGAAAGAAGCAGCTCACATATGTAGCAAGAATTATGAAGGTACGAGTGGAGGCATGGAGGCTGCCGCTGCTGTGAAAATGTTTAGCAGATCAGAAAAAGAACGGGGAGTATTTTACACAAAATTCCTTGGAGATGGGGACTCCAAGGCATACAAAAGTGTTACAGAATCCATGCCATATGTCAATAAGACAATAACTAAACTAGAATGTGTCGGTCATGTTCAGAAACGAATGGGCACTCGTCTAAGGAAACTGAAACAGAATCTGAAGGACAAAATTTTGTCAGATGGTAAAACCATTAGAGGTCGCCTGTCAGATAAAATTATAAATGAATTACAACAATACTATGGTATGGCAATAAGAAATAATGCAAATAATTTGCAGGAAATGAGACAAGCTGTATGGGCCACATATTTACATCGATCATCAACTGATGATAATCCTCAACATTTTGCTTGTCCAGATGGTCCTCAGTCATGGTGCAATTATAGAAAATCTCAAGCTACTGGGGATCCTTATCACCATAAAAATTATATTCCATTGGCTGTTATGGAAGTAATTAAACCAATATATAGAGACTTGGGGCATCCTGATCTTCTGCGAAAATGTCTTCATGGTTGTACCCAGAATCAAAACGAGTCGTTCAACAACCTCATTTGGACTCGTGTACCTAAGAATGTATTTGTTGGGATAAAAACATTGAAATGGGGAGTCAGTGATGCTGTTATTTCATTCAATGATGGTCATATGGGTAGGCTAAAGGTCATGGCAAGGCTCGGCATTGCTCCTGGTATCAACACCATCAGAGGTCTTCAGCTTCTGGACAGCGTGCGAGTAAGGAAGGCTCAGTATGCAGCTGAATTTAATACAAAAAAAGCAAGGGCAGCAAGGAGAAGAAAGCTTCTAGGTGAAGAAGAAGAACTAGAAGATGACCCTGATTACTCTGCTGGACACTTTTGATAATAGAATAAAAGGTATTTGTGAATTTTCATAATAAATTACTTTAATCGCATTTTCTGGCATTTGACATTTTTAGTGTTACATGTACCTTTATCTCATAAACCACTCAACCAACAACATTCAAATTTTCAGAAATGCTGCAAAACAGTTCAAAGAGGCCACTGAACTAGAATCATGACAAGAACTGGCTTATTCTCTGAACTAGGGAAGTTTATGTTATACTTTTTCCAATAAAAAATGGCTTAATGGTAAAAAATTCATAAATACTATACCAACAAAAAGAAAACATTGGTTCTAGTTCAGTGGGCTCACAATATATGCTGAAAACCTCTGCCAGAATTTCAAAGTTCTGAAGATAATAGTTCCAAAGAAAAAGGTACACAAAGTTAGCAAATTTAACATTGGCGAGATAGGGCATTCCAACTCCCCTTAACACGTCCAGAGCAGTTAAAGGGTTAATGACATAGACCCGATAGTTAGACATCTGTGTCAGAAACTTAGTATGGTCATGATACATTCTTTGTAGGTACAGTCTGGTGTGCTGTTGGTGTTCTTAACAACAATCTCCAACAGTATGCTTCGACTGACCTGTGAATGTCATTCCACATTGGCTTAGGATCAAAACGACCCTGAACTTCCATAGTCCGAGCTCATCTTTGACACTATCAAGCAGTGCTCAGTGTTTTAGCAGGTGGCGGAAGACAGTCTTCACTTGCTGTTTTGGGAGAATTTGTTCTATTTTTCCTGATAATGTGCGCCAAAATAGAATAAATGCAATGTCCACATACTTCTGAGCTTTCTCCTCTGTTTCAGCTGGTTGTATAGTCAGTGCAGAACATAGCAGTGTTTTGAGCAAAACTTGTTCCTCTGCACTGGGTGGCGGCAAATGTTTGCGTGTATATATCTGCGTGTCGCTTCTTACGTACATGCTGTGGCCCTATTTACCATCCACTGGTCTTTATACCTGACATCTAGAAAGAAAACAAACATACAGCACAATAACAGGAGAAAGGAAGAACCAGAAGAATGACAGAAAGACAATCAACACTGCTATGGACAAAACAGGAAAAGAAAACCACATAGAGAAGAAAGAAACAGGAAGAAGGGGTAAAAACAAGAGAGTAGATGACCGTGGCTGACCGACCAAGAGAATAAAAAGGAAAAGCCAGCAACTCTGTGACACATTAAAACATCCACCCTAAAAGCATTAAAGTGGAGAACACAAAGGGACAAAGGACATGCACTAAAACTTATATAGAATGATAAAACCCGCCATCAAATATAAAACATAAAACTAAATTAGCCGATGAAGCGTTGTCAGCTAAAATTAATGGCAATGAGCCCGTCAATTGAAGAGTTCATCACAGGGCAGCCAAAGGAGGACAGCTCACCAAGATATGGGCCACTGTCAACCAGGCACTGCGCCGACACTGAGTTGGGTCATCATGGTGCAGGAGGTGGTCGTGTGTCACCCAAGCGTGGCCAATGCGGAGCTGGCAGATAACCACAGGGTCCCTGTGAGAGGTCTGCATGGAGGGCTGCCACACATTTGTAGTCTCCTTAATGGCACGCAGTTTGTTGTGCGTGCTGAGGTTATACCATTTCATCTCCCAATGGCGCAAAACCCTTCGGCATAGTACTGAACGCAGGTCCGATTCAGAGAAGTCGAACTCCATAAGTGGTTTTCACGTAGCCTGTTTGGCCAGCCTGTCAGCAAGTTCGTTGCCTGGGATTCCGATGTGACTTGGGATCCAGACAAATACCACTGAACAACTGGACCATTCCAGGGCATAGAAGGACTCCCGTATGGTTGCTACCAAAGAATAACAAGGGTAGCACTGGTCGATAGCTTGTAGGCTGCTCAAGGAGTCAGTACACAGAAGAAACGACTCCCCAGGGCATGAATGGATGTGCTCAAGAGCACGAGATATAGACACCAGCTCAGCAGTGAAAACACAGCAGCCATCAGCAAGGAATGCAGTTCAGTATGTCCTCCACAAGCATACGTGAAGCCAATGTGACCATCAGCCATCGAGCCATCCATGTCAACCACTTCGTGGCCTTGGTACGTAAGGAATCAAAGGAAGTGGCAGCGGAGAGCTGTGGGGTTAACTGAGTCCTTAGAGCCATGTGAAAGGTCCAGGTGAAGCCGCGGCCTAGGTGTACACCATTGAGGTGTATGTGAATGTACCTCAAGTACAGGTGGTAATGGCAAGGACTCCAGTTCAGACAGAAGGGTCCGGATGCGAATCACAGTCGTAAGCCCTGACCTGAGCCGCCGATGCGGGAGATGAACCGCCATGGGTGTGGAAAGAGGACGGCGATTCAAATGCGCAATACAAATGTGTGCAACATACGTGGCCACAAAGATGCTTGTCAACGGACTCATCCTAAAAGCTCCTGTCACTAGGAGAACGCCACTGAGGGCACCGCCGAATCACGAACCAGACTCCCATAGTCAAGGCGGGATTGAGAAACGGCTCTGTAGAGCGATCTGCGCCCCAGTTGGTGTTGCTCAGGCAGTGGAGGGTATTGAGGTGCTGCCAGCATGCTCGCTTAAGCTGACAAAAGGTGAGGAAGCCAAGTCAATTGGGCGTCGAAAAGCAGTCCTAAGAATGAGATATATCTCCACTACAATGAGTGGAGTGTCATTAAGATAAAGTTCTGGTTCTGGATGAAAAGTATGACGCTGACAGAAGTGCATAACACACGACTTTGCGGCCGAAAACTGGAAACCGCGGGATAGAGCCCATGACTGTGCCTTGTGGATGGCTCCCTGCAGGCGCCGCTCAGCAACACGAGTACTGGTGGAGCGGTATGAAATGCAGAATTTGTCTGCATACAGAGAAGGTGAGACAGATTGCCCTATAGCTGCTGCTAGACTGTTAATGGCCACTAAAACGAGATACACTCAATACAGAGCTCTGCGGGACCCCATTCTCCTGGATATGGTGGTGGTGGGGGGGGGGGGGGGGAACTATGGGAGGCACCAACTTGGATCCGGAAAGTACAAAGTGACAAGAAATTTTGATTAAACATCAGGAGTGAGCCCTGGAGACCCCACTCGTATAATGTGGCAAGGATATGATGTCGCCAGGTCGTGTCATATGCTTTTCGTAAATAAAAAAACATGGCAACCAGGTGTTGGCATCTTGAAAAGGCTGTTCGGATGGCAGACTTGAGGGACACAACATTATTAGTGGTAGAGCAACCCTGGCAGAAGCCGCCCTAACATGGAGCCAGTAAGCCACATTACTCCAGGACCCAACCCAACCGCTGACCCACCATATGCCCCAGCAGCTTACAAAGAATGTTGGTGAGGCTGATGGGCCAATAGCCATCCACATCAAGCGGGTGTTTACCAGGTGTGAGCACTAGAATGATGGTGCTCTCCCTCCATTGTGATGGAAAGACGCCTTCACACCAGATCCAGTTGAAGATGATGAGGAGATGTCGCTTGTAGTCAGATGACAGACATTTGATCATCTGACTGTAGATCTGATCTGGCCCAGGAGCTGTGTTGGGGCCATGTGCAAGGGCATGAGGGGCTCCCACACTGTAAATGGGATGTTATAGGATTCACTGCGGCATGGAGTATATGAGAAGACTTTCCCTTCCAGCAAGCGTTTGAGAGTGCGAAAGGCTGGGGGGGTAATTCTCTGACGCAGAGCCTCGAGCATGGTGCTCGGCAATCTAGTTTGCGTTAGTAGATAACATGCCATTTATGTTAACACCGGGAACACCTCTTGGGGTCTGGTACCCGAAAACACGTTTGATCTTTGTCCAGACATGGGGAAGTGACGTATGGCACTCCTGCTTCTGTCATCTGATAAGTTTGCAAACGCGGGCACGGAGCCGTTTAAAGGCTGGGGTGCTCCAAGGAAGGGTGCCACTTATGCTGCTGTAGAGCTCGCCGATGCTCCTTAATTGCTTCAGCAACTTCCGACGACCACCAAGGAACTGCCTTTCGCCGGGGGCAACATAAAGATCGAGGAATCGTGTTTTCTGCCACAGAAACGATTGTTGTAGTCACCTGTTCAACCATCACATCGATGTTACCATTTGAGGGACATTCAACGGTGACAGCAGAGGTGAAAGTTTCCCAGTCTGATCTGGGCAGACGTCCGTGGGCCTGAGGCCGGGGCAGTGACAGGCAGGTGGGAAAGTGGTCACTACCACACAAGTCGTCATGTGCTCTCCAGTGGATAGATGGGAGAAGTCTTGGACTGCAAATTGATAAATCAATGGCGAGTAACTACCATGAGCCACACTGAAATTTTTGGCGGCCCCAGTATTTAAAAGGCAGAGGTCGAGTAGTGACAGTAAATTTTCGACATCTCTGCCTCGGCCAGTAAGCACGGTGCCACCCCACAAGGGTTATAGGCGTTAAAATCTCCCAAAAGTAGGAAAGGTTTAGGGGGTTGATCAACCAGTGCATCTAATATGTTCAGGGGTACTGCACCATCTGGAGGAAGATATACATTGCAGACAGTTATTTCCTGCATTGTCCTTATTCCAACAGCCACAGCTTCAAGAGGAGTTTGAAGAGGCACAGGTTCACTACAGACTAAGTTTAGGACATAAACGCAAACTCCACCTGATACTTGATTATAGATGCTATGGTTCCTGTAGTATCCCTTACAGGTACGGAGGGCAGGGGTCCGCATTGCCGGGAACCAGGTTTCCTGGAGGGCAATGAAGAAAGCAGTTGTCGTAGCTCAGCCAGGCGGTGGAAAAAACCGCCGCAATTCCACTGGAGGATGACGTCATCGTGAGACTGGGAAGGCATGGAACATTCAATGAAGCAGTTTACGCCTCAGGGTCACCTGCTGCCACCGACTATTTACCTGAGCAGTCTACATCCATTGTGTCTCAGGGTCAGGCAAGATCTATGTCGTCAGTGGACGCCAGAATCTCCACCTCATCCACAGACACAGAGCTTGAGGTAGCAGTGGTGTGGGTGCCACTGTAATTCCATTGGTCTTGGGGACCTTCTTTTTTGGACCTCTCTCGCTACTCCTTGGGCTCCCCCTGGCTGGGAGGGCTTCACTGATTCAGTCTCTAGGACTGAGGATGAGCATGAAGTCCTATGACCAGCTGCTTTTGGGCTCTTCAGCCACTGCCATGCGTCTTTCCCACTAACAGAAATCTGGGAAGGGAGTGACCAAAGGGACTCCTTCCTAGTGACTGGAACCGAAGAAGGATTTTCCTCTCTTTCTTTAAAATCCTGCAGTCTGGGGAGCAAGGTGAATGATGCTCTCCGCAGTTGAGACAGATGGGAGGCGGGGCACATGGAGTATTGGGATGTGATGGAATCCACAATCTGGACACGTGTCACTGGAAGAACAGAGTGAAGTCATATGGCCGAACTTCCAACAATTAAAGCACCACATGGGGGGAGGGATATATGGCTTGACGTCACAGCGGTAGATGATCACCTTGACCTTCTCAGGCAATGTATCACCATCGATGGCCAAAATGAAGGCACTGGTGGCAACCTGATATCCCTTGGACCCCGATGCACTTGCCGGGCGAAATGAACACCTCGCCGCTCTAAATTGGCGCGCAGCTTGTCGTCAGACTACAGAACAGTGTCCCTGTGGAATATAATACCCTGGACCATATTTAAGCTCTTATGGGGTGTGATGGTTACAGAAACATCCCCCAACTAGTCACAAGTGAGTAATGCCCGTGACTGGGCAGAGAATGCTGTTTTTGTCATTACTGACCCAGAGCGCATTTTGGACAAGCCCTCCACTTCCTCAAACTTGTCGTCCAAATGCTCCACAAAAAACTGAGGCTTCATGGACATGAAAGACTCCCCATCAACTTTCGTACATATGCGGTACTGGGGTGAATAAGCTTCACTGCTATCCTTAGCCTGGCATTCCTCCCATGGTGTGGCCAGGGACGGGAACGATTTGGGATCATATTTCTTAGCACTGAAGTTCGACTTTGCCCGCTTAGAGACTGCTGGCGGCGGACCACCAGCAAGAGATGACATACTACACTTCATGGCGTGCCATCCACCCTGATGCCACCCACTCTGACCAGAGGCCCTCCCCATGGGCGTCACCCAGCCTCAGCGAGGGCCACCTAGCAGGATGGCCATTGTCAGGAGTACCGATGCCCCAGGGAGATGGGCATGTACTCCATGGCATACATGGGGAGTTAGGGGTGCAGGCATCAGCAGAGTGATCCCTGTGTTGTCAGGGGGCTACAACAAACAAGGTACATGCCACCCCCACCACAACAGACTTGCTACCATGCTGGATATGTGGTGCTAAGTAGTCCACGGTCATCGTCGGCGCAGAAAGCGACACTGCATATGTCATGGTGGAAAACTCGCCCAGAAAGGTGTCCTCGTCCACGAGATGGAGAATGAGCGGGACTGCAATGCGACAACGAGAAAGTGGGCTGAAGATCTCAATGCACGATGCAGCATGTAAGGCACCCTTCCCCAATTGGCTTGCTCTTTGGGAAAATTTACAAAGATGGAGGTCAAACCTGACAGGGGACCATCACATAAAGGCCGAAACATGAGAGACTCCTTTTAGTCATTTCTTACGACAGGCAGAAATACCTCAGGCCTATTCCAACCCCCGGAACTGCAGGGGGCATCTAGAAAGGGGAACACTCTAGCAGCTTCAACTTCCATAGCAAAATTAATGTCTTAATGTATGGAATTGAGAGTTATGAGAAACTAATTCAGCTTGTCTCTTCCATGTGGCCACCTGATAATAGTGTCAGTGACATACTGGAAGAAACATATAGATTCTTATTGGGCTGACTCCAGGGCTTCCTCCTCAAAATGTTCCACATACATGTTGGTGATAACTGTTGACAGTGGACTCCTCTGGGCTACTCATTCCGTTTACTCATAGTAAGCACCATTGAAAAGAAAGTATGTTAACATAATGACATGCCTACATAGGTTGATTGTATCTATGTCAAATTTATGACCAATAAGTTATATGGGTTCTTGTAAAGGCACTCTTGTGAAAAGAAAGACAACATCAAAGCTCAGATGGCTGTCATAATATTTATGCTTAAAATTGTTAAGGCATCCAACAGAAACCATGGAGTTGTGAATAGGATGTCAACTTTTTCCAGTCTAAGGGGGTATGCATATCTTTTAGGTGTTTAGTGAGTTAGTACGTTGGGGCACCACTCACAGCATGAAAGGACTTGATCAGCTGTGCCACTGGAGGAACTGTTTACAGAATGCCTTTGCATTCAAACTTCACCAATGTAACACATCTCACTGACTCAGAGTCAACTAAAGTAATAGAAATGTGACAGCCTAGCCATGGTACAGGATAGAATACATTTTACTTGTTGGTGCCTGGACTCTAAAATCTACAGCTGGCCAACCAGTTCAGTTCCTGGACATGGGAATGGATTGATAGTGTCATCTTAGCCACAGAAAACTCTGCATAATGGAAGGCCACCAGATATCAAACATCGAAATTCAAGTATATATCCACGAGACTACCTTCTGATGCTTGCTGCCAAACTACCACAATATCATGACCAAGCAACTGCTTGAGGATGCTGTTTCAGTTCTCAAGAAAGGACTCAATTTTGCACCCACTATACTTGCACCTATTCCAGACATCATTAGTGCAGTGGAGCAAGCAGCTCCATACCTTCCCTGTGAAGCAGCTGAAGAAGTACACCATAAATGTCATGTTATTGTGCAAAGAAAACCTAGCAGGGATAGGGGAGCCATAGCGGAACTAAGAGATGACACCAATATTATGGTATCAGCAGGATTACATTGAGAAGGTGTGAGGCCTACTATAAGACAGTGCATACTGGAAGAATGACACTGATCCCACCAAGGGAATGGTCAGGAAGACCATGGTGCATGTCAAAGAATCTAGCTCACCAGACGAAGTTGTTAAGAAGTTACAACGGAGAGCACCAGTTCCACTGAGACTACATAGATTCCTAAATGTTCACAAGGTCGGGGTGCCTTTACACCCCATTCCTAGCAACATTATAGTCCCAATGTGCTCACTAACTAGAGAGCTGAAGAATATGCTTGCTCCTTATGTTGGAAATGTCCATATCATGTTTGCAACTGCGTGGATTTTGTTGGACACCTTAACAAGTTTAAGTGTAAGGATTCTGACAGCTGTATAAGCTTTGACATTGTCTCTCTTTTCAGAAGAGTACTTTTACAGGAATCCTTGTAACTTATTGGCCAGAAATTTGATGCAGACACACTTAACCTTTTCAGGCACGTCTTAACGTTGACATACTTTCTTTTTGACAGTGCTTACTGCGAGGAAATGAAAGGAGCAGCCAAGGGGAATTCACTGCCACCAGTTGTCGCCAACATGTGAGGCATTTTGATGAAGTCCTGGAATCAGTCCAACAGAAACCTACCTGTTTTTTCCAGTAGTATTATCAGATAGCCAGCCACATGGAAGAGAGAAGATGAATTACTTCCTCATATATCTCAATTACATACACTGAAACATCTATTTTACCATGGAAGTTGAAGCTGACAGGGTGCTGTCCTTTCTGGATGTCCAGGTAAAAAGAAGAGCAGATGGCGCATTGGACCACAGCATGTACCATAAGATGCCACACACAGATATCGTGCAGACATCTGCCACCCACCCAGTGCATAAGGAATAGGGTACTCGAAAGATTGCTACACAGGGCTTGTACCCTCTTTCCTAATGAGTCTCATGAATTTGAACACCTGAGGACAGTGTTTCTGAAGAATGGCTGCAGAGTGTGATTCATTCGGAGGGCCCTACATTCTATACCGACTGTACAACCAACAGAAACAGAAGAGGAACCTCAGGACGATGTAGTCATTCATCTATTCCATTTTGGGGCACATAGTAGGAAAAATTGAACAAATTCTCCAAAAATAACAAGCAAAGATGGTCTTCTGACCACCAGTTAAAACATAAACACTGCCTGAAAGTGTGAAAGATGACCTCCAACTAAGGAAGTCCAGGTCTATCAGAACCCTTGTCATTGTGGCACGACACACATAGGTCATTCCACATGTACTGTCAAAGATTGTTGTCGAGAACACCAACAGCACACCAGACTTCAATAGCCTAATAAGTCAGCAGTTGCAGAACATAGGTGTGAACCGCAGACGGAGTGATGTCTCGGCGGGAGGAGGATATGCTGGACTTTTGCCTGACTTTAGGCGCATTGATCAACAGGTCATGGGAAGGAAATACAAGTCCAATGGCAATCCTTGGCAGTTGGTTCATCAGCGCACCTGATTATGGCAACGTGCTCACCTGCCAAATTAATGTGACCACCAGAAACTGTATCTGACTGATCTCCTGTGAACTATTTCATCTTGAATTACACCGGAAGAAGTTGAAGAATCACATCAGAAACAAAGATAATAGAAAATGACCCTGTTGCTATTACGAAGAGTTGTTTCTGTCTTACAATACAAGCAAAAGTCTGCTCACGGGGTAAGGGTCTCTACAACTATGGGGAGTGCAAGAAGAACCTCAAGGCACATTATTTGCAGTGAAGTCTCCTAGAAAGAGATTCTTGTGGAGCAGTTCCTCCATTACTCCTTGAGGTATATACAGCAAAGGACTCAATGAGCACAAGTGAATGCAGCACAGAATGTAGGAAAGACTGCAAACAGCAACTGCTTGCAATACAGTGTTGAAAGGAATGAGTGTGGAGTGACGCTATCACTCAACAATTAGTCCTTTCATTACCTTTGTGTTGAAATCTTAGGTTCTTAGCATAATCGCATTTCCCTCTTTGGAACATGTTTGTAAGAAACACATGGAGAACAGTCATTTGGATGCCAAAAGTGTCAATTTCTCCACATGGCTCTACGGCTGTCAACAGGGAACCAGTGGTTTTAGGATCAGTAACAATGAGTAGGAGAGTTCTGCTGTTAGGTAGCAGTCACAGAAGTGTAAGTCAGCTGCTACAGGGTAACAAGAAAGCTGGTACCCACAAGGGCATGCCCAGAGAGAGACAGAGAGAGAGAGAGAGAGAGAGAGAGAGAGAGAGAGAGAGAGAGAGGTGATTTCCACAGAAAGTCATTAGTAAGTCACATTATACAGGGTTCCATCAAGTAATTTTTGTATTGTTCATGAAACAACTTGATGTATCATTAAACTTCTTGACTTTCAGGCAGACTGAGGAAATACTGAGGGGGGATTCTACTTTGAACTTTGTAGAATATACCTCTTCTAGAGCTACAATTCAGACCCTTGCCATTTCAATAATCTAGCTGCCTATGTACAATTTTCAAGAGTTATGAGACAGAGCAACACTGCTATTGCCAATGTTTTTATAGATGCACTGGGAATATACAGCCACAGTGTAATTCCCATAGTTAACAGCCTCTAAGATCACAGTGGTCAACTGCTGTTCAGTATCAGAGTGCACGACAAATACAACTAGTAAACTGCAAGCACAGTAAATGGAAAAGGAATTTAAGAATTCATGGTGAATTTGGAAAATATAGGCTGGAAAGTTGTGCACAATACACCAGCATAAATGAAAAGTGTAATGTATTCTGTTGCGTAGTGTCTTTGAAAACTGTTTTCCAAAAATATTAAATGGTGGAAGAAGATTAAATACACCTCTACCCTGGATTAGAAAAGGGATCAGATAGTTAAATAACACTACAAACTGTACTGTAAAATTCTGAGCAAAGTTAAGTAAGCATCAAAATGTATGTGCTTGCAAGCTACAATAAGATCTTGCAGAAACAAGATGAAAGCTATCTGGAGTGTAGTAAAAAGTGAGACAAGAAAAATAATCTTTGAAAAAAATTCAATTTCAGCAGACGTCTACAAAAGAAAAATTTCAGTGTTATCAACTCATTTACAAATAAATATTGAAGTTGTTAGGACAAAATCAGCACTAAAATAATGAAATGTTGTTCATCTGAAGTTAGTAATATACTGAATGACTTTTGTAATGATATCTTTTCACTGTGGTTCTTTCTCACAGGAACTTAAACAGGCTACTGTCAAAAAAGGAAACGAAATATTAGTAAATAATTAGTGTTTCATCTCATTACTATCAGTATTTCTGAAAGTTTTCAAGAAGATCATGTACAACGGACTTTATAAACCCTGATTACAGGAAAACATAGTAACAAACAATTTGAATATAAAAAATGATTGACAACTGAACAGGTTATATTTGCTTTGACAGATGATGCACTAGAATCAATAAATCAGAAACTACTACTGTTGGGAATATTTTGTTACTTGGCTAAGGCTTTGACTGTAAGAACCCTGATACGCTAACAGAAAAATTACCATAGGAAGGAATTGTATCTAAATGACAAAAAGCAATTTGTATGAGTTCCACATCAATCACATAATAGGCACTCAGAATCTGAAGCAATTACACATGGTGCACGACAAGGTTTGATTTTGGCTCCTCTGGTACTTCTGATATACATAAATGATTATCCACTTTTAGTTTTATAAGATGCAAATTTTGCAGATGATGCAAGTACAGGAATCAAAAATATTACCAGTTTGCTTACTGAAAAAACAGCTAATGAAATACTCGAAAACACAGTTCAAGGCAAATGGATTATCACTGAATTTTGGCAAGACTCCATACATGCTATTCAGTACTTCTCATAGAACTCTATAAACCATAAAAGTAACTTTCTCAAAAAATGAAATACAAGAAATAGAAACCATTAAAGTTTTGGAACTGCAGATACACAGCTGGACAAAAATATGGAAACATCTCGATAAATGCATTCTTGAACATAAATGCGAATGCTAGCCAAACCTGTTGTTTGCACTGTCATATTTGAAAATGAGCAGGACCTGTGCAATGTCCTCTCAATAAGTTTCAAGTGTTAGTTGAGGATAGAACAGTGCTCTGTGTAGTTGCAAGTGCAATATGTTGGAGCTCAGTGCTTTCGAATGAGCAAATCATAAATGCTTGTATGGGGGTGCTTCTGCAGCAATGGTAGCCGAAGTATTTTGTGTTTCAAGAGGTGCTGTATAAACCACAAGATGATGGCAGCTGCAAAAAACACTGCAAAACAGAATGTCCCACTCGCAAATCTTTTAAGTACCACAATAACATGAAGGGAGCTTTAAATACTGGAAACTGCAGGGCAAGCTGGGATTCCAAAATCAGTCATCAGTGATGCAGATGCCCATAGCAAAAAACGTGGTGCCGAAGACATAAAACCTGGGCTAAGGAGCAACAGGAGAAAGTCGCTTGGACGGATGAGTCTTGTTTCACACTGTTTCCAACTTCAGGCCAAGTTTACATTCCAAGCGTGAAACACAGTGGTGGTTTGGTGGTGATTTGGGTTGCCATTGTCGTATTCCATAGGCACTATGGTTACTCTGCAAGGTCACATTACTGCCAAGAAGTATGTGATGACTGACTGTTCAGGTCCATCTCATGGTACAACGTTTGTTCACCATTGGTGATGCTGTGTTTCAAGATAAGAGGGCCCCTGTTCACACAGCTCACATAATCCAGGACTGGTTTTGTGAGCATGAGGAAGAATTTTTCACATCTCCCCTGGCCACCCGTCACCAGGTCTCAATATTTTTGAGCCTTTATGGTCTAATTTGGAGATAAGTGTGTGTGATCGCTATCCATCTCCATCACTGTTACCTGCAGTTGTCACTATTATGCAGGAAGAATGGTACAACACTTCCTCATAAGCCATACAAGGCCCACATTTATCCATACTGAGACAACAGAAAGCTGTTTGCAATGCTAACAGTTTTCTTACACCATATTAGACATGGTAATATGTTGTGTTTTTGGTGTTTCTGTGTTTTTGTCCACTCCCAAGTAGATCACAACTTTAACTGGAAAATTAGAATTAATGAAGTTCCTTGGTTGAGATATTTTTGCAGTATGCATGATTATTGATTTAAAATGAAAAAAACTACTTTATTCTGCCCATTTTCGTACACCTACATCTACACAGATACTCCATAAGCCACCATATAGTGCATGGTGGAGGGCACACTGTACCACTACTAGTCATTTCCTCTCCTGTTCCACTCACACAGGGTGAGGGAAAAACGACTGTCTATATGCCTCCATATGAGCCCTAATTTTTCCTATGTTATCTTCATAGTCCTTACATGTAATGTATGTTAGCGACAATAGAATCTTTCGGCAGTCAGTTTCAAATGCCGAGTCTCTAAATTTTCCCAATAGTGTTTCTTGAACAGAACACCGCCTTCCCTCCATGGGTTATCATTTGAATTCCCAAAGCATCTCCGTACACTTATGTGTTGTTCGAGCCTAGTGGTAACAAATCTAGCAGCCTGCCTCTGAATTGCTTCGATTTCACCCTTCAGTCCAACCTGGTACAGATCCCAAACACTCGAGCAGTACTCAAGAATAGGTCGCAACAGTGTCCTATATGTGGTCTCTTTTACAGGTGAACCCCTCTTTTCTAAAATTCTCCCAATAAATCGAAGTCGACCATTTGCCTTCAATACCACAGTTCTCACATGCTTGTTACTTTTCATATCACTTTGCAACATTACACCCAGATATTTAAACGACTCGACTGTATCAAGCAGAAAACTAGTAATACTGTATCCAAACATTACAGCCACGCGGGGTGGGGCACCATGTCACACTGCACGGCCCCTCCTGCCGGAGGCTCGAGTCCTCCCTCGGACATGGGTGTGTGTGTTGTTCTTAGCATAAGTTAGTTTAAATTAATTTAAAGAACTGTGTAAGTCTAGGGACCGATGACCTCAGCAGTTTGGTCCTTTTGGAATTCACCCCCCCCCCCCCCCAAACCACCAAATATTACAGGTTTGTTGTTCCTCCTCATCCGCATTAACTTACATTTTTCCAAATTTAGAGGTATATGCCATTCATCACATCAACTAGAAATTTTGTCTCAGTTGTCTTTTATCTTCCTACAGTCACTCAATTCGTCACCTTACTGTACACCACAGCACCACCTGCAAACAACCACAGATTGCTGCCCACCCTGTCTGCCAAATCATATACGTATATACAGAACAACAGCGGTCCTATCACACTTCACTGGGGCACTGCTGATGATACCAATCCACTCTGATGGACACTTGCTGTCGAAGACAACATACTGGGCTCTATTATTTAAGAAGTCTTCGAACCACTTGCATATCTGTGAACTTATTGCATGTGCAACAGCCTGCAGTGGGACACTGTGTCAAATACTTTCTGGAAATCTAGATACATGGAATCTGCCTGTTGCCCTTCATCCACAGTTCACAGTGTATCATGTGAGAAAAGGGAAAGCTGACTTTTGCACAAGCGATGCTTTCTAAAACCATGCTGATTTGTGGACATAATCTTCTCATTCTCAAGAAAGTTTAAGATATTCAAACTGAGAATATGTTCAACAATTCTGCAGAAAACCAAAGTTAGGGCTCTTGGTCTGCAAATTTTGCAAGTCCAATCTTTTACCCTTCTTATACACTGGAGTCACCTGTGCTTTTTTCCAGTCAGTTGGGACTCTGTGCTGGGCGAGAGATTCATGATAAATGCAGGCTATGTAAGGCGCCAATGCTTAGAGTACTCTTTGTAAAACCAAATTGGGATTTCATCTGGACATGGTGATTTATTTACTTTCAAATGATTCAGTGATTTCTCTGCACCAGGTATGCTTATTACTATGTCATCCATATGGGAATGTGTTCGATTGTCAAATGACAGTACGTTTGTATGATTCTCTCGTGTGAACGATTTCTGGAACAAGGA